>NC_062525.1:858879-863879 GCF_022655615.1 Tachysurus fulvidraco
CACACACACACACACACACACACACACACACACACATACACACACACACACTGTAAGTCAAGTAAAATATCTTTCTGTGGGTTTTCAGTCTTTATATATATGAAAACTGGGTGTGGCTCACATGTGCACTGCAGTGTTTGACCACATGGGGGTGCTCTGCACACTTCTCCTCATCATTAGTAATACAAACTGCATATTTAATCGTATTCCTTTATCTTCACATATAACACAAATGCTGTATTTCTATTTACTTTTTCTCATATAATTGCTTGAGTTTGGCATAAATATAAATATTATTTTCTTCAGCAATGTCACAGTGAAGCGTAATCACCAGATTAGCTTAGCATTTGTTTGTTGTCATGGTTACACAGTAACATGACCTTCATCAGACAATCAGAAAAAGAATCAGACTTCTCTGTCACACTCTATTCTTAGAGTCTAAAGTGGGCGGAGATTAGTACACTTGAAATGCCCCGCCCCGTTTTGGTGCCTCATGGAGACAGTAATAATTATGACCAGCCTAATGCCTCTCTCTCTCTCTCTCTCTCTCTCTCTCTCTCTCTCTCTCTCTCTCTCTCTCTCTCAGAGCTTGTCATTATGAGTTACCCCGGATATCCTGGTTACCCCCCTCAGGGTGGTGGAGGTTACCCACCCCAGCAGCAGCAGGGTGGGTATCCTGGGTTCCCCCCTCAGGCTGGGGGTTTCCCAGCAGGGGGTGGATATCCTCCACAGCAGCCGGGTGGCTATCCAGGCTATCCTTCTCAGGGAGGTGGCTACCCCGGATACCCCCAACCCCCAGGCCAGCCTGGAGCTTACCCCAGCGTACCCCAAGGTAAACAGCAGTCAAGGTTCAGGATGATGTATAGATTGTTAAATGTGGGCTGTGTTGTGTGGAATGCTGATGAGTTCTTTTCATTAGTGATGATGATGATGATGATGGGTTTGTTGTGGTTACAGGTGGATGGGGCGGTCAGCCTGGATTTGGAGCTGTAAGTACTCTTGTTTTTGATGAAGTAGCTGTTGATGTACACAATGAAGATCTCATATTTGTGTGTTTTGGGTGCAGCCTGGAGGAGGGATGCCACAGGGGTATCCAGGAGGTCCAGCACCAGGACAACAACCCATGCCAAATTACCCTGGAGGTACCCCTGCCCCAAACCCTTCATATCCCAGCATGCCTGGGTTTGGAGGACCTGGAGTTCCAGCTGGACCTGGAGTTCCAGCTGGACCTGCAGGACCAGTCGGACCAGCAGGACCAGGAGCACCTCTAGTGCCTGCAGTTAACGTAAGATAAAACAATCCTGGCTTTTGATTGGTCAGAGATGACATCATCACAACACCAATAGGAACACTCTCCATCATCAGTGCACTCGTTTCTCCATCTCCCTGTCCTTCTGTCATTCAGTTCGTTCCTCTGCTTCTCCTTTCTTTGTTTTCTCAGTCACTCTGTTCACCTGGTTGTTGCATCTTCTCTTTTCATCCCTCTGCCATCCCTTTCACCTCCGTTAACCTGTCCTTCTCACCCTTTGTTATCCTTTTCACTTGTGCCATCATCTTGTTCTTTTCTCATCCTTTTCATTTGTCCATCCCTCCATCATTTCACTTCCTTACAGCCGTGTCAGATTCTCTCACTTCTGTCAATCTGGAGCATTAGAATGAATAGGAGTCATTATGTACTGAGAAAATTAGCAACTAGCTTTATTGTGTGTTTATTTATTTATTTATTTATTACAGCGTGGATTTCGTGGCACTATAAAGGATGCCCCCGGTGCTGATCCTCTCCGAGATGTCGAGGTTCTCCGTAAAGCCATGAAGGGCTTCGGTGAGTCAGTGACGTTGTTGATGTCACACTTTTTCTTCCTGTCGCATCCTTCAGCACTCTCCACCTAAAGAAAGGATTCCATTAGAAGCTATTTCTAACGTTAGGAATCTCAACAGTCCAAAGAAATGTCATGTTACTGAGAAGTTCCAGCTTTACCTGATACACAGATCCACAGCGCTGACACAGGAGACTCCTTTCATACATGATGCATAAGAATGATTCACCTGAGTCATTTAGACAAGACACTTGATTCATTCATTCACGATTATTTTGCTAGAGTTGCTTGGAAGAGTCGACACAAATAAAAGGATTCTCTGAGTCACTGAATCTGAACAGTTCTCTCTATTGAAACCTTAAAGTTCCAGCTACAGACTCATAACATACAGCGTAACATAGAATCTCGACTCCTGTGTGCACAGCATGAATCACATCACACTCCGTTAGCTCGTTAGGTTTGTGTATTAGGTCGTTGAGTGTTTGTTTTGTCGTTGTTTTGTAGGCACTGATGAGAACGCCATCATCGAGTTGCTCGGGAATCGCTCCAATAGGCAGCGTGTGCCACTGGTTAAGGCTTACAAGACCACTTATGGGAAGGTAAGAAGAGAAGGAGACGTTTTGACCGGAACCTCATCATGCTGTCACAGCCATGTTCTTATCACTACAGTAGATACTGTCACTTTACCTGTGCACAGAGTCTGTAGCTCCAGACGTGACTTAAGTTACCATGAGACTAAAACACTATTCAAATTATTTATTTATTTATTTTTCACACACACACATATATAAAACTACACACATACAACAATCATGGAGAAAGTGTTAGTTGCAGTGTTCCACGAATAAGTAGGTCTTTAACCGGCGCATGAAGATAACCAGTGACTCAGCTGTCCGGACCTCTAGGGGAAGTTCATCCCACCACCTCGGTGTAGAACAGAGAAGAGTCTTGTAGTAAACTTCCCTCTTACCCTGAGAGATGGTGGGACCAGTGGGGCAGTGCTGTAGATCTGAGGGTGTGAGGTGCAGTGTGAGGAGTGATGAGGGCTTTGGGGTAAGAGGGAGATGGTCTGGTTGTGACTTTGTAGGCCAGCATCAGTGTTTAACTCTGATGTGTTCAGCTACAGGAGCCAGTGGAGGAACACAGCAGTGTGGTGGTGTGGAGAACTTATGCAGGTTGAAGACAAGTCACACAGCTGCATTTTGGGTCATTTATAGAGGACGTGTTCATATGTAGAGCTGATAGAGAGAACTGCAGTGGTCCAGTGTCGACATGACAAGAGACTGAACAAGTACCTGAGCAGCCTGTGTGGGGAAAAATGGCCGAATCCTTCTGATGTTGTAGAGAAGGAACCGATATAAGCGAGTCACATTAGGGACGTGTGAGGACAAGGACAGTTGATGGTCCATAGTTACCCCATGGATTATTTTTGTGACCATCTTATTAGAGAGAATGTCTACATCACTCTGAAGATAAGGTCCACAGTTTAAATGTGTAAGCTACAGGAGGAGCTCAGAGATCATTAGACTCTTTATGAGTAAAGCTCTGGTGATTCAGGTCTCTACCTACAGCGTCACCTACAGACGTGACAACAGTAACCAAGCGTCGGCGTATGACTAGAAAAACATATCGTCTCCTCACAGCTCACGGTCCCTGGTCTGATCCTCAGGACCTTAAGTGAAGGGGTTCAGATGTTACACTCGTTTTTAGGTTCAATCCCATCACACATGTTCATGTTTTACTAACTAACATCCAGGTGTGTTTGTGACCTCGGTCTTCTTCTCTGTCTGTGTTATTTCAGGATCTGGTCCACGATATAAAGTCAGAGATATCGGGGAACTTTGAGAACCTGGTGTTGGCCATGTTGAAGAGCCCGGGCCAGTTTGATGCGTCTGAGCTTCATGACGCCATATCAGTGAGTGTCCATGAGAGGAGCAGTAAAGCCATGAGATGTTCTACCTCCTGTGGTGCTGTGTGGAGACGACACTGTGCACTCTGTGTCTCGTTCAGTTTGAGACATTAGACTGTTACAGATGAGACATTAATGGGGCTTTAAAATGTGTTTTTACTTTCTGTGTGTGTGTGTGTGTGTGTGTGTGTGTGTGTGTGTGTGTGTGTGTGTGTGTGTGTGTGTGTGTGTGTGTGCAGGGTGCAGGGACAGATGAGCCATGTCTGATAGAGATTCTGTCATCTCGCTCTAACAGTGAGATTCAGGAGATTAACCGTATTTATAAAGCAGGTACGTGTCCTCATACACAACTACACAACTACACACCTACACAACTACACACCTACACAACTACACACCTACACAACTACACACCTACACATGTACACAACTACACACCTACACATGTACACAACTACACACCTACACATGTACACAACTACACACCTACACATGTACACACCTACACATGTACACAACTACACACCTACACATGTACACACCTACACATGTACACAACTACACATGTACACAACTACACACCTAAACAACTACACACCTACACATGTACACAACTACACACCTACACATGTACACAACTACACAACTACACACCTACACATGTACACAACTACACATGTACACAACTACACATGTACACAACTACACATGTACACACCTACACATGTACACAACTACACATGTACACAACTACACATGTACACAACTACACACCTAAACAACTACACACCTACACATGTACACAACTACACACCTACACATGTACACAACTACACATGTACACACTTCTCATGCAAATGACAGGAAGCTGTGTTAAACTTTCACATGACGGAACTGACTTTAAAAGGACACGTGAACTGTGTAAATGTAATAATACTGATGATTTAGTGTGTGTGTGTGCGTGTGTGTGTGTGTGTGTGTGCGTGTGTGTGTGTGTGTGTGCGTGCGTGTTTGAAGATACTAACAATGAGTGTGTGCTCTCCAGATTACGGCAAAGCTCTGGAGGACGCCATCATCCATGACACCTCAGGTCACTTCCGCAGGCTGCTGGTCTCTCTCTGCCAGGTGAGACTCCGCTCAGTTACACTGTGATAATGAGAGGAGTGCATTATGGGTAATGTGGGTTCTGTTTGTCTCTGCTTTAGGGGAACCGAGACGAGAGAGAGAATGTGGACATGTCTATGGCCAAGCAGGACGCTCAGGTGAGAGAGACA
>NC_062525.1:866379-878879 GCF_022655615.1 Tachysurus fulvidraco
TTTCACATGCTCACTGACCTGGAGATTGTTCCTTCTGTGGTCCTGTCCTGTGGTCCATGGAATTGCTGGCTGATCTTCTGGTGGAGGCCTGAGGTAGCTCCTGAACAGACATTAAGGTCATGGCTTGTTCTTCCCAGACAGAGGTTTTGTTTGAAGAGAAAAGTGCTCTGGAGGTTCTGCAGTTCTCTCTGTGTGTTAATGACCATCTTAATGTTAAGTTATTAATCCACACAGCTGTGGTTACTGCACTGTGGACTCGGCTGTCCGACGTCACTGTGGAGTGCAGTCACAGATTAGTCAGTAAAAACTACACAACCTGTCTGTCTGTCTGTCTGTCTGTCTGTCTGTTTTCTGTCTGTGTGTCTGTCTGTCTGTCTGTCATCTGTCTGTCTGTGTCTGTCTCTCTGTCTGTCTCTCTGTCTGTCTGTCTGTCTGTTTTCTGTCTGTGTGTCTGTCTGTCTGTCTGTCATCTGTCTGTCTGTGTCTGTCTCTCTGTCTGTCTCTCTGTCTGTCTGTCTGTTTTCTGTCTGTGTGTCTGTCTGTCTGTCTGTCTGTCATCTGTCTGTCTGTGTGTCTGTCTCTCTGTCTGTCTGTCTGTTTTCTGTCTGTGTGTCTGTCTGTCTGTCTGTCATCTGTCTGTCTGTGTGTCTGTCTGTGTGTCTGTCTGTCATCTGTCTGTGTGTCTGTCTGTCTGTCTGTTTTCTGTCTGTCTGTCTGTCTGTTTTCTGTCTGTGTGTATGTCTGTCTGTCATCTGTCTGTCTGTCTGTCATCTGTCTGTCTGTGTGTCTGTCTGTCTGTCTGTCATCTGTCTGTGTGTCTGTCTGTCTGTCTGTCATCTGTCTGTCTGTGTGTCTGTCTGTCTGTCTGTCTGTCATCTGTCTGTCTGTGTGTCTGTCTGTCTTTCCATTTCTACTAGTTTTTCTTGTCTCTTTGTCCATCTGTCTTTGTGTCTGTCTTTCTGTCCATCTGTATGCCTCTCTATGTCTGTCTGTCTTTTCATCACTCTGTCACTTGTGTATGTGAGTGTCTTACCATCAGTCCACCTGTCTATCTGCCATCTGTCATTCACTTGTTTGTTATTTACATTTGTTTGTGTCATTATACACATGTCTGTCTGTATCTCACTCTCTGTCTGTCTGTCTGTCTGTATGTCTCACTCTCTGTCTGTCTGTCTGTCTGTCTGTCTGTCTGTATGTCTCACTCCCTTTCTGTTTATCTGTATGTCTCACTCTCGGTCTGTCTGTCTGTGACTCACTCTCTGTCTGTCTGTCTGTCTGTCTGTCTGTCTGTATGACTCACTCCCTGTCTGTCTGTCTGTCTGTCTGTCTGTATGACTCACTCCCTGTCTGTCTGTCTGTATGACTCACTCCCTGTCTGTCTGTCTGTCTGTCTGTATGACTCACTCCCTGTCTGTCTGTCTGTCTGTCTGTCTGTCTGTCTGTATGACTCACTCCCTGTCTGTCTGTCTGTATGACTCACTCCCTGTCTGTCTGTCTGTATGACTCACTCCCTGTCTGTCTGTCTGTATGACTCACTCCCTGTCTGTCTGTCTGTATGACTCACTCCCTGTCTGTCTGTCTGTCTGTAGGGGTTGGGCACTAAGGATCGTACTCTAATCCGTATCATGGTGAGTCGCTCTGAGGTCGACATGTTGGACATTAGACAGGAATATCAGCGTAACTACGGCAAATCCCTTTACAACGACATCTCAGTGAGTACACACACACACACACACATACACACACACATATATATACACACACACACACACACATATATACACACAAACACAAACATACACACATATACACACACACACACGCACACAAACTCACCATTACACACATATACACACCACCCACACACCCCCCACCCATACCCACACACCTACATCCAACCCATATATACACACACACACACACATATATATATACACACAAACACAAACATACACACATATACACACACAAACACATGCACACACACACACACACACACACATATACACACATACACACAAACACACACACACACACACACGCATACACACATACACAAACACACACACACACATACACACACACACACACGCACACACACACACATATATACACACAAACATACACACATATACACACACAAACACACGCACACACACACATATATACACACAAACACACACGCACTCACACACACACATATATACACACATACACACAAACACACACACGCATACACACACATACACAAACACACACATACACACACACACATATACACACAAATACACACACAAACACACATACACACTGTTTGTCAGTTTGTTTTTTATTGGGTGGACTATTAACGTGGTGTTTGTTTGTAGGGTGATACATCTGGTGACTACAAGAAGCTGCTGCTGAAGCTGTGTGGTGGAAGTGATTAGTACACTGACACACACACACACACACACACACTAAAACTCATATTGGAGCTCCTCCATCCAGTTGTGTGTGTGTTGTGTGTGTGTTGTGTTAAAAACTGTGGTAGATTTTTCTATAGATTATACTGCATTTATATCAGCTTGTATTCACATAGTAAGTCATGTTACACAGGAAGTACAAGTATGGCCTGTAGAGGATGTTTGTGCCTTTATAAACATATATAAGCGTTACATTTTATACCTGTGTGTGTAACTAACAATCACAATAAAGTCTGATGTAGGACTATCAGTGTATACATTTATTACTAAACGTCTGCTGCATTTATACCTGTCTGTCTCTCCGTCTGTCTGTCCCTCCGTCTGTCTGTCTCTCAGTCTGTCTGTCTCTCCGTCTGTCTGTCTCTCAATCTGTCTTCCTCTGTCTGCTTTATTATATACAATCATGTGCAGAAATGATTAAAAATGAAAGAATGCATTTTAATGAATGAAAATAAACCTGTGTAAACAGATAAACTGGTGTATGTCTAGTGACCTTTGACCTTTACAGCTGTGTATCATTTCCCAGCTTCACTGTACAGCAGTACCAGCAGAACGTCTCTCCTGATGTGGGTCTCAGGATTTAAGTTCTTCTGAAGATCTTCTGGTGTTTTTATAGTTTTTTGTGGGAATTTCTGTTATGGACCATTTTACTGTCTTTAACCACAGACATTATTCTGTAGCCTTTTTTTAGGAACCTGAAGTTTCTACTTTCTACACTTTCTACATCTACATTACTTCATAGTGAAACCCATAGGTCAGCCATGATACAGCACCACTCAGCACACCAGGGGCAGCGCTGGGGCTCGAACACCGATCCTCCAACCATCACCAACCCAGAGCTTTAACCACATCAGTCTTCACTGCAAAGGGTTGAGTTTTTTTCTGAGAAAGTCACACGTGACTGCAGCTTCTCATTTCAACCAATCAGAAGATCTGTGAGAAACACACCATCACCTCACCTGTGAAACCCGATGAGCTTTAGATTAGCTTCAGCTTGGGTTCATCACTGATCAGGTTCCGATATGGGACCTTTTAGGGCTCCTCCAGAGCGATAACTGAAGTGTATATAGACCTGGGGCTCTAACCTTAATGTAATCTGGTATTAAAATAAATACAAAACAGTTTTATCTCAGGAACATTATTTATACGTAGACAGGAAGATTTACTCTCCCTTTTTGGAGCCATAACGCTTTTTGCTCCTGAATCTTCCACCTGATTAAACACAGATTCAGTGAATTAATTCAATTATTTGTTGTAGTGCGCCTTCTACTGGCTGTAGAGTGTATTACAGTACGAGTCAGATCACTCGGCTCGTCTTGCCAATGAACTGACACTTTTCTAAAAGAAGGTTGTCCTTTCTGTTACTTAACTTATTGAAGATTAATGTAATATAATATAAATAAATTTAATATAAATACTGAAATATTCTGCAGTTATTAATATTACTGAACCTCACTTATCTTCCATTATATATAAAGTGTATATATTTTTATATTATATCATTCATTCATTAATTTCCTACCGCTTATCTGAACTACTCGGGTCACGGGGAGCCTGTGCCTATCCTGAGCTGGTGTGGAAGGTTAAGAGATACCGACTAGAGATAGTTGGGCTCACCTACATGCACAGCTTGGGCTCTGGAACCCAACTCCTCGAGAGAGGCTGGACTCTCTACTACTCTGGAGTTGCCCCCGGTGAGAGGCGGCAGGCTGGTGTGGGCTTGATCATAGCCCCCCAGCTCAGCAGCCATGTGTTGGAGTTTACCTCGGTGAACGAGAGGGTCGTTTCCCTGCGCCTTTGGGTCAGGGAGAGGTCTCTCACTGTTATTTGTGCTTATGGGCCAAATGGCAGTATAGAGTACCCGACCTTCTTGGAGTCTCTGGGAGGGGTGCTAGAAAGTGCCACGACCGGGGTCTCCATCATTCTACTGGGGGACTTCAACGCTCACGTGGGCAGGGACAGTGACACCTGGAGGGGCGTGATTGGGAGGAACGGCCCCCCCGACCTGAACCCGAGTGGTGTTCTGTTATTGGACTTCTGTGCTAGTCACAGTTTGTCCATAACGAACACCATGTTCAAGCATAAGGGTGTCCATCAGTACACATGGCACCAGGACACCTTAGGTCAGAAGTCAATGATCGACTTTGTGGTTGTTTCATCTGACCTCCGGCTGTATGTCTTGGACACTCGGGTAAAGAGAGGGGCAGAGCTGTCAACTGATCACCACCTGGTGGTGAGTTGGGTCCGATGGCAGGTGTAGCATTTCTGGCACGCGAAGCAAGGTAAATATTTATAAGCAACTATAACGTGTTATGTGACTTCCAAATATTTTAACCTAAGTTGAAATTAACGGTACTGGAATTAACGTTACGCTTATTTGGTCTGTTCGTCCGGCGAACAGGCCGTGTAACCTTTATTAATTCTATGAAGGCGGTATCTTCCCGGCCAAGAAAGATTCGCTCTCCTTTTACTGTATACCGTAATTTAAATTAAATTAACTTAATAGAGCATGTAGTTCAGACCCGATGTTGCAGGTACCTTAATTTGTGAGCGATACTCAGAGACAAATGACCTGTGGCTCAAAATTATGACATTTAATGAATGAGACAAACACAACATAAAACTAACTACACAAACAAACAAAAGAAATAGGGAAAATGAAAATAAAATAAAACAAAAGAAATTAAAATTGGGGAAAGGGAGGAAGAGACTGGAAAGAAGAAACTAGAGATAGGAAGGAAAGGAATGGCAAGCTTAGACTCAAAAATTAGATCACACCCTAACTGGGAAATCGTCACAGAAACTTAAATTCACCTTAAGATTCAATGAAAGATTCCTACTTAAAATTACGCATCTAAATTGGTTGGTAAAGGAAACGGTTACTTGCATTGGCTTACTGCACAAGAGTCCGGATGCAACAGAGAAATCTCTGAAAAGTCAGTTAGGGTGGGGTCAGACGTTCTTCCAAGTTCTCCTGAAGATCAGAGCAGTTGTCGTTCTTGGAAGTGAAGCTTGCTGGAACTTCGTTGAAGGAAGATGGAGTCGTCTTGAAGCTGTTCCTGAAGTCTGACCACGGATTAGTGGTGTTTGTGACTATTTAAAGGTCGTGAACTCCACCCATCTTTGGGAAGATGACCAATACTTCGGTCAGGATTTTGAAGGGAAAAACTCCCTTTGTTTCAGGTGTCTGTGGGCGTGGTTTAGCTATCAAACTTTATATGACTTTAAAGTTTGATCCAGGGTGTATTAAGACGGTATGGCGCCTTTCGTGCTCAAATAAAATACACCAGTGCTTGAAAAATGAGTAACCGATAATTTTGTGGTCATTTGGATACTAAACCTGAAGGGTAATGACGGTATGAAGGCAGCTGTACATTACATACATAGATCATTAATCAAGGCAAAGATAAAGGCAAAGAAACAAAAACGAAACATAAACAAAATGCACTTTCATTAGGGAAGTAAAAAGAAAATGATAGCTTCGTATACATTCTGACATCAGACCTTAAAGGGTCATACGGCATTAGAACAGGTATACATTAACATGCCATGATCAGTAAGATATGATGATAGAGTATAACGGATGTTAAAATACAATGTTGTTTTCTGACACATGAATAAAATACACCCTTGTCAGGAAATTAAGGAGCAAATAATTTTAAGTCAGGCAAGCCTTAAAAGAAGAACACATTACAAAAAGGGTTATAAGAATGAGAAACTTAGAGTACCTTATCTTCGGGTTTTATTAGTAAAAGGAATGTCTCATTGTGTGTGTGTGTGTGTGTGTGTGTGTGTGTGTGTTCTGGTTTAGGGCCCCTATGAGTCGTTTAGCGCCGCATGGGGTTATCTGGTCTTTGTGTAGGTTCCAGACATTCTGGAGCCAGGTGTGTGTGTAAAACTGGGTTGCTCATCGGTTAATTGAGGAGTAGATGTTGAAATTTAGGGTGCTACAGACGCTACACAGGGGAGGAAGTTGGACAGACTTGGCAGACCCAAACGTACTGTGAGGGTCCGCTGGGAACGTTTGGCAGAGTCTCCTGTCAGAGAGATCTTCAACTCTCACCTCCGGCAGAGCTTCAACCAGACCCCGAGGGAGGTTGGAGACGTTGAGTCTGAGTGGACCATGTTCTCCACCTCCATTGTTGACGCAGCCGCACGGAGCTGTGGCCGTAAACCCTCCAGTGCCTGTCATGGCGGCAATCCCTGAACCCGGTGGTGGACCCCGGAAGTAAGGGATGCCGTCAAGCTGAAGAAGGAGTCCTATCGAGCCTGGTTGGCTCGGGGGACTCCGGAGGCAGCTGATAGGTACCGGAGGGCCAAGCGAGCTTCAGCCTGGGTGGTTGCAGAGGCAAAAACTCGGGTCTGGGAGGAGATCTGCTGACTTTGACAGGTGACATCCTCAGACGATGGAATGAGTACTTTGAGGATCCCCTCAACCCCACCAACATGTCTTCCACTGAGGAAGCAGAGGGTGGGGGCTCAGTTGTGGACTCGTCGATCCCCCAAGCTGAGGTCACTGAGGTAGTTGAGAAGCTCCTTGGTGGCAAGGCACCGGGGGTGGATGAAATCCGCCCTGAGTACCTAAAGTCTCTGGATGTTGTGGGGCTGTCTTGGTTGATGTGCCTCTGCAACATCACGTGGCGGTTGGGGACAGTGCCTCTGGACTGGCAGACTGGGGTGGTGGTCCCTCTGTTTGAGAAGGGGGACCGGAGGGTGTGTT
Source organism: Tachysurus fulvidraco (assembly GCF_022655615.1). Taxonomy (NCBI): domain Eukaryota; kingdom Metazoa; phylum Chordata; class Actinopteri; order Siluriformes; family Bagridae; genus Tachysurus; species Tachysurus fulvidraco. The sequence goes on from NC_062525.1 coordinate 873,562, forward strand.
CCAACTACAGGGGGATCACACTCCTCAGCCTCCCCGGAAAAGTCTATGGCAGGGTACTGGAGAGAAGAATTCGGCCGATAGTCGAATCTCAGATTCAGGAGGAACAATGCGGGTTTCGTCCCGGTCGTGGAACACTCTATACCCTCTCTATACCCTCGCCTGGTTGCTGGAGGGTTCATGGGGGTTTGCCCAACCAGTCCACATGTGCTTTGTGACCTGTGGGGGGGGGGGGGGTGCTCTGGGAGTAAGGGGTCTGGGGCCCTCTGCTAAGGGCTGTCTGGGTCCTATATGACCGGAGCAGGTGTTTGGTTTTCATTGCCGCCAGTAAGTCAGACTTGTTCCCGGTGCATGTTGGACTCCGGCAGGGCTGCCCTTTGTCACTGGTCCTGTTCATTATTTATATGGACAGTATTTCTAGGCGCAGTCGGGGGCCGTACAGAGTCCAGTTTGGGGACCACAGGATTTCGTCTCTGCTTTTTGCAGATGATGTTGTCCTGTTGGTTTCTTCAAATCAGGACCTTCCGCGTCCACTGGGATGGTTTGCAGCCGAGTGTGAATGAGAATCAGCACCTCCAACTCTGGGGCCATGGCTCTCAGCCGGAAAAGGGTGGCTTGCCCCCTTCAGGTTGGTGGAGTGCTCCTGCCTCAAGTGGAGGAGTTTAAGTATCTTGGGGTTCTGTTCACAAGTGAGGGAAGGATGGAGCGGGAGATCGACAGGCAGATCGGTGTATCTTCTGCAGTTATGCGGTCGATATACCGATCTGTTGTGGTGAAGAAAGAGCTGAGCCGTAAGGCGAAGCTCTCTATTTACCGGTCGATCTATGTTCCTACCCTCACCTATGGTCATGAGCTTTGCGTCATGACCGAAAGGACGAGATCCTGGATACAGGCTGCCGAAATGAGTTTCCTCCGCAGGGTGGCTGGGCGCTCCCTTAGAGATAGGGTGAGGAGCTCAGACACTCAGGAGGAGCTCAGAGTAGAGCCACTGCTCCTCCACATCGAGAGGAGTCAGCCGAGGTGGTTTTGGATGCCTCCTGGACGCCTCCCTGGGGAGGTGTTCCGGGCATGTCCATCTGGGAGGAGGCCCCGGGGAAGACCTAGGACACACTAGAGGGACTATGTCTCTCGGCTCACCTGGGAACGCCTCGGTATTCCCCCCGGAAGAGCTGGAGGAAGTGTCTGGGGATAGGGAAGTCTGGGTGTCCCTGCTTAGACTGCTGCCCCCGTGACCCGGCCCCGGATAAGCGGTAGAAAATGGATGGATCGATGAATTTTAAATGTTTACGTGTCAAATGACTCGGATACTGATATGACTCACTGATTCTTGTTTGAGTTGCAGTTGCAGTGTGTGTTAAAAACTGTGTTACTGAACCATGTGTTGTGTCACAATCACTGGATCAATTTGTGTTTCTCTTTATTAAAACACACACTCACACACACACACACACACACACACACACACACACACACACACACACACACACACACACTCTTTCTCTCTTTCTCTCTCTCACACACACATACACACTCTCTCACTCTCTCTCTCTCTCTCTCTCTCTCTCTCTCTCTCTCTCTCTCTCTCTCTCTCACACACACACACACACACACACACACACACACACACACACACACACACACACACACACACACACCTAGGTTAATAATAACCTGCCTGGCTTACTTGGTAGTACCTGGTGTGCATGCGTGGTTTTGTGTGTGTGTGTGTATGTGTGTGTGTGTGTGTGTGTGTGTGTATGAATGTGTGCGTGCTTGTGCGTGTGCATGCTGTGCTCCTTAAACTCCTCTCATGCCCTGTTGAGCAGATAACAGTGTGATGATTGTGTCCTGCTGGTGCTGACAAATGAATTCATGTAATCACAGTTCTGTGTGTGTGTGTGTGTGTGTGTGTGTGTGTGTGTGTGTGTGTGTGTGTGTGTGTGTGTGTGTGTGTGTGTGTGTGTGTGTATGAGAGAATGGGTCCAGTGATGCAAAACATTCCATTTTGCCAGTAAAAAAGTATGTGAGTGTGTGAACATAACACAAACCTCTCTCTCGTGTGTGAGAGTAAATGAGTTTATCTCATGATTCAGAATGCAGATATTTCTCAAAGTAGAATCACAAAGACATCTGACATCATCATAGAGCTGGAGATATTTAACACTTTTACACATTTCATACTTTTCCTTTGCATTACTTTTTTTTTAGCAGTGTTTCTACAAAGCTCTTGTACTCAGTAAACCCTTTACTCCATATATATATATGAGCTGTGCCTTTAACTGCTTCTGCCTACAGTTTGCTTCTCTTTAGAACTATTTATAAATCTAATTCAAGGCTTTTTTTAATTTATTTTTATTTGTAGCTGTATAAATTACTTTTTTAAGAATGTCTTAATGTAAGAAATATGCTTCAAATATGAAATTGTTTTTCCCTCTAAAATCTTTAACACTTTCATCCAGCAGGAGGCGCCATTAGACTCCTTATCTACAGAAATAAACTGTCATGAATAAAAATGCTGCTGTCTGTTAGGACATTATTAAAAAAAGTTATATTTGATATAAAATAAATCTTTATTTGATTGTGATATGAATTCAGTGTCCTACAATGACAGCGCTAATATTTATACAAAACTAGGACAAAATCTCTACCCAATCTACATCTGCTGGTTTACACAACAATGACCTCAGATTATTTAGATTTTCTGTATTAGTGAAAAATAATGATGGATATTCGTTTATGACATCAATGATAAAACATCCAGAAAGAGAAGAACGATCGTGTGGTTCAGAGTAATAATTGTGATAAAATAATAATTTTTAATTAAAAAAAGAAGTAAATATAAATTTTGAGACAAACTCTTTAGCTAATAAAACAGAATATAGATAAAATTTAATTTGCATTATGAAATAAATAAATAAAATGATTACAGATAAAACAAGCCAAAATGTAAGTATAATAATTCTACATTTTGAGATAATAAATAAAATTATATATATATATATATATATATATATATATATATATATATATATATATATATATATATATATATATATATAATATTATGTGTGTGTGTGTGTGTGTGTGTGGTGTGTGTGTGTGTGTGTGTGTGTGTGTGCGTGTGTGTGTGTTATATAATGTTATATATAGATAATAATATATAATTTTGAGATAATACGGAATGACTCTTCATTAGTCTGCTGTGTAACTCCAGCTTCCTCTGACCAGGCAGCAGAACACCAGCTCCAACTGCTCCATCTTTACTGTGTCCATCATGAACAATTCATATTAAAGCCAATGAACAGCAGCCAGAGACAGAGATGAGGTCAGATGAACCAGTTAATAGAATGAACCTGGACAATAACAGTGCAGTTGTAAAGATGGTTGAGCAGCTGGACTTCACACCAGTTAGAGCAGAAGGTCAGAGAGCTGCGTTTCTCAGGAGGTCCACAAGAGTCAGGAATCTGACAGAGTTTTGGACATGATCTCAAAATGGTGTCGCTCTAGTTTATCTCGAATTAAGTGTGTGTGTGTGTGTGTGTGTGTGTGTGTGTGTGTGTGTGTGTGTGTGTGTGTGTGTTTGTGTGTGTGTGTGTGATGTGAGTTTGTGTGTGTGTGTGTGTGTGTGTGTGTGATGTGTGTTGTGTGTGTGTGTGTGTGTGTGTGTGTGTGTGTGTGTGTGTGTGTGATGTGAGTTTGTGTGTGTGTGTGTGTGTGTGTGTGTGTGTGTGTGTGTGTGTGTGTGTGTGTGTGATGTGAGTTTGTGTGTGTATGTGTGTGTGACAGATTTGGGACGCCGCCTTGTCACGGCTACTGCGCAGGTTGTCGTGAGCGCGCGTTTGTTGTTTCGATCGCAGAGTCAGACGCGCGCTCACGACAAACTGCGCGCTCTCGTGAGAGAGGAGAAAGCGCTTCAGCTCAGCGTCCAACTCCGAGCTTCTCCAAACCTGTTGCCTTCTTCACTCCTGTATTATTGGTGTTATTATGGACATTTAAGCCCACAGGACAAGCGGATACACCAGGTAATGATTTACACCTTCTGTCCTGTAAGAAATGATTCAGTCGGATTTTAATTGGGATGTTTTTAACGACTTGAAGCAGAATCTTGTGCGGTTTATTTATTTATTTATTTGTTTGTTTGTTTGTTTGTTTGTTTGTATTAAAAGCATCCGCCCTCCTGTGCACCTGTGACGGTAAAGTCCGTGTGAATAACGGCATCGAGCAGAAGAAGAGAAATGATGTAAAGAGGAATAAATGAGAGAAGGAGCAACAGCAGCGGAAACCTGCCGCCTGTCGGCTTTGATGTTTCACACAAAACTAAAGTACAAGAACGGAAACGACACCAGGAGCCGAAACGGAATGAATTTTAATACCACACACACACACACACACACACACACACACACACACACACACACACACACACACACACACACACACACACAGGTTGGGCTCTGATCTCACAGATCCATGAAGCATGTGGTTTTATAATCATGGGCTAGATGTTCACATGAAACCACTTCACTACTGAATCAACTACAATGGAGTCGAATTTTTGATGGATTTTTTTCTACAATTTATAAAAGTAGTCAGATGTCACTTCTGGCTGTCGTCATGTGAACTCGTCTTCTCCGTCTCTGCACACAGTCCGGAATAAAACGAGAGCAAAGCTGAACCACATAAACTGAGGTTTAAATGGATTCGTTGTTAAATCCGATTCCTAAAGTACAGATTAATCTTGATGCTGAACTTCATCATTGATGGAGTTTCACCCCGAGGAACATGACTCGTGTTTGATTTCCATCTTCTCAGTGGGTTTTTCACTGCTAACCCTTCCCACGACGAGCAGGTCTATATGGCCGACGAGCGTTCGGCGCCCGCATGCTTCCAGCTAAAGATGGTGACGTTTGGCTCGAACCCTCTCAAAACTCCATGATGGCCAACCCGAGGAAGATGGACCTGATCATCCCACGCTTTTATGATGTGCCGTGCGACAGTAACGGCCAGCGCATGTGGTGGGCCTTCCTCGCCTCATCCATGGTCACGTTCTTTGGTGGTCTCTTCATCATCCTGCTGTGGAGGACGATGCGGTATCTGTGGACCGTGTGTTGCCACTGTAACCCCAAAAAAAAGGTAAAGCACCTGTGAGGAACATTACAAGTCTTTATTCTACTTTGTGTTGAAGTTCCTCTGCTCCTTGATGCCCATAAATATCTAATCTGTACTTATTAATCCAACATGGAGATCTATTCATACTGTATGTCTCAGACTCACCACTCAGGGGCTTTAGATCTTGATCCAGCTCTAAACTTTATTTATTC
>NC_062525.1:893879-921379 GCF_022655615.1 Tachysurus fulvidraco
ACATGTTGATGTTGTGATTGTCATTTTGGAGACCATCGTATTTGTCAAGTATCCGGTTTGGAGACCTTCACCATCGTGTGGACGATGTCATGTCTGATGTTACAGAGATCAACCGTACAGTAGTAACCATACAGGGCTAGCACATGCTAATCTGTAAACACTACACCAAACTGACTGAAGGCAGAAAGGAGCACAAGTCCATAACTGAGGAGGAAACTAGGACGAGGAAGTGAGAAACAAGGAAACAGGGTTGACTGGGAAACTAGGACGAGACAAACACCAAGGCTGAACATGTGAGACGTTCAAAACTAAAGGGCTACACAGGTGACACGGATAAACCAGGGGGTGGAGCCTGAACAGGAAGTTAACACCTCTAAGTACTCACTGCTCTTACTGCAGTGATGTCACATAAATGTTCTGGTGAGATTACTGACGTTGGTTGTTTTATTTCCAAGTGTGTATTATTACCCATAATGCAAATGTGTGAAATGAAGTAAAGTGTAAAGTTATAAAATCTTGATCATAGATCTGAAGGGAAATTGTTCAGAGGATCAATCTCATATTCATTCATTCACTCATCTCCTACCGCTTATCCGAACTTCTCGGGTCACGGGGAGCCTGTGCCTATCTCAGGCGTCATCGGGCATCGAGGCAGGATACACCCTGGACGGAGTGCCAACCCATCACAGGGCACACACACACTCTCATTCACACACACACTCACACACTACGGACAATTTTCCAGAGATGCCAATCAACCTACCATGCATGTCTTTGGACCGGGGGAGGAAACCGGAGTATCCGGAGGAAACCCCCGAGGCACGGGGAGAACATGCAAACTCCACACACACAAGGCGGAGGTGGGAATCGAACCCCCGACCCTGGAGGTGTGAGGCGTTAGAGATACGTTAGAGATAAATAGCAACTTAATTTTACAGTTTAAAATTAAGTTGCTATTTATCTCTAACATTTATCCCTAAGTATCAAGGACTTATCATGTCAAGTCTGAGGTGACGGTAGTGAGGAAAAACTCCCTGAGATGATAAGAGGAAGAAACCTTGAGAGGAACCAGACTCAGAAGGGAACCTCATCCTCATCTGGGTGACACTCTACAGTAAATAATGTCAAAGTAAATAATGTAAATAATGTAAATATTCAAATTTTTAGATGAACAAACACTCGGTTGTTCTTCTTCTCAAAGAGCAGAAATGGGTTTGACATCAACATTTACTCTGAAGATACAAACGTCTGTGTGGAAATAAATCTTTTATTTGAATATATCACTTCTAATATTTTAGATAAAAACAGAAATAGTGATGAAACTCTACACATTCTTAAAGTCCCGAGTGTCTACTTTCAAATGAGCTTCATATTAACACCACAGTGGAGTGAGACACGAGGAAGACGTTCGGTCATCAACACGGACACAACAAGAAAACAACCCGGTTTATAGAATGTAGTAACAGTATTTAGGAGCATCAGCCAATCAGAGCCGGAATTCATTAATATAGAGGACACTAAATGGATTTAGGACACTGGAGAGGAAAATACAGCTCAGTCTGCTGTTATTAATGAATGATTAATGGGTCTAATTATCGGTCCACATGCACACTGATTCACCCTGAGAGCATGTCATTGGCCTGTTTCAGCTTTCTCAGTGAACAGGAAGAGAAACAGAGAAAGGCTTCAGGATGCAGAAGAAAGTCCTCATGTCTGAGCCACACTTCCTTTCTACCAGTTCACTGGAGACAAGCCAAGCAGAATATCTCCAGTCTAATGGGATCTTATACAAACACACACACACACACACACACACACACACACACACACACACACACACACACACACACACACACACACACACAGAGTGATTAGCTGCACTGTAGATTAGCAAAGATCAGCAAAAAAAAAAAGCAATCGCAAGTCTGAGTCCCAAACTCTATTGTCTGATCTGTAAGCTGCTCCCTGCATGAACCTTCAGCACCATGTGGATGAGAACAAGAAGTTCCACACCCTGGTCAGAACCTCCGTACTAGCGTATGAAGTCGCTAGCTAACACCTAATTATCAATTTAGCAACTAGAATATGAGATTAGAGGAGCACGGTGGCTTAGCGGTTAGCACGTTTGCCTCACACCTCCAGGGTCGGGGGTTCGATTCCCACCTCCGCCTTGTGTGGAGTTTGCATGTTCTCCCCGTGCCTCGGGGGTTTCCTCCGGGTACTCCGGTTTCCTCCCCCGGTCCAAAGACATGCATGGTAGGTTGATTGGCATCTCTGGAAAATTGTCCGTAGTGTGTGTGTGTGTGTGTGAGTGAATGAGTGTGTGTGTGTGTGTGTGTGTGTGTGTGAGTGTGTGAGTGTGTGTGTGAATGAGAGTGTGTGTGTGCCCTGTGATGGGTTGGCACTCCGTCCAGGGTGTATCCTGCCTCGATGCCCGATGACGCCTGAGATAGCCACAGGCTCCCCGTGACCCGAGAAGTTCGGATAAGAGGTAGAAGATGAATGAATGAATGAATGAATGAATGGTGAGTTCAGATGAAGTCATTGGTTTTAAACAGTTGCTGTTGATTCCAGATGTTCAGATGGTGCTGATCATATCTTCCTTCTTTTACACATCCATATTTACTGGGTTTTTTTTTTTACACAATATTCTATCGGTGAGACTTTGATTGAGCTAGACTCAAGAAAATGAGTAATTTCACCAACTAATAAACTCTTACTTTGGGAAATAAACAGCTAATGATGTTTACTGCTGCTTCAGCCACGTTTCCAATCCTTTTCCAACCTGACTCATACATGACGAGCAGAACCACATGACTGTTCAGGAAATCAGCAGCTGATTACATAATTAAGCCATGTGTCCAGAATCACTGACAACAGGAATGGGAGTTAGTTTAGCTTCTTGTATAAGAAATGACACTGTGTGAAATCAGAGTAATGGGAGGGGTTTTAATCCATCTTCACAAAGTCTCCTACATGAAGGAGTATGTAAACATGTAAAACAAAAGCTCCTTTAGAACTGTTTTATATGAAAGGTTAGGTCTCTCTTACTCTGTGGATTAACTTTAGATATCTTTAAGGTACCTTTGCTTCAGTCTACACAGGATACTCCAAGCAAGGTGGAGCTCATCAGAGCTCCTGCTCAGGTACCTGATGTGATCTGACCATTGTGATGTTGTCCATCATATAGTATTAAGATTTTGAGTGCTAGATTACCTTCCCTTAGTTCCAGCTGGTTGAGGTGTCCTGCTCACTTACTGAAGCTCCACATGCCTCCTTGTGGCCCCATGCCGACCTCTAGCCAGTGAGGGAGGAGTCCATGGTGTCTCTATCTCTGCAGTCTTAACTAAATAGGACAATACTCTGAAGAATACATCACAGAGATGTATCCCCGCCCCTGTCTTATTCCAGCTGGACAGAAGATTTCTGACTTCAGCTGCAGTTAGCGTCCCCATATTCTTATTAACAGTAGCACCCTGTTTTATGGTAAACACTCTGGAGTGACAGAACCTTCTCTAAATGTAACTTCCTGCAGATAGACCTGTTCTCGATAGCCTGGCTTCATGTTGAAGGACATGATAGCCAATCATCTATATACACAAGCATCCTCATGCCTCCTGCAGGCCAAGTCAAGTACTCTGGTGGCACTTTAAAAGGGTTCTAGTGGAAGAAAAACCTCATTTGTTCCTCAGTGAGAATTTAAAATCATACACTGAAACAACTTTGCTGCATGTCGTGAATATCATCCGATACTTAAGCTCGCTCAACTCTAGAAATAGACAGACACCTTCATCTGTCTGAAATAAGATAGAGTAGAGCTCCTTGTTTAGAACCATGGGATCAACTCATAAGCTTACAATCATACCTTTAGAAGCAGAAGGGTCGAGCGACGTCCATAGCCGAGCAGAAGGGCAGAGCGACGTCCATAGCCGAGCAGAAGACCACTCGACGTCCCCCTGCCAAGCTGTGGCCAGACCCACGTTCAAAAAGAGAGGGAGGGAGGGAGGGAGGGAGGGAGGGAGGGAGGAAAAAATACTTTGCCAAATGCTATTACCAAGCCACCAAAATGTCCAAGTAAAAAATCTTAAAAAAGGAAGGCAAATACAGTCCTGTAACACCCCCCGCAGGCAAGAAGTGAGGCGGCATCCTCCGCAGAAACAGGAAACGAAAACCAAATGTCCAGGGAAAGAAGGGTTCTAAATGGGAAGAAAGAATAGTCCAGAAAATATGCTTCAGATAGTAGGTGCCAGGCTAGAGGTCGGTCTGTAAGTGGCAGAAAACAGGGGTGTCTTCAGTGAAAAACCCCAGACCCACACGTGGGGATAGCAAAAACACGATTTATTAAGAAAAACATAAAGGAAAACACTGGGAAAAATAAAAGAAACTAAAACTCAAAAAAAACTTGACAGAGACAACGAAGAATACAAATGTAAAAAAACACACGGCACAAGACTGCCGGAACGCCCCCAATGTTCCAAAGGGTAAAAAGTCCTGGCGTGATCCTGACATCTTCAGCTGTAGCACGTCCTGCTATCAGCTCCTGTACTACAAGAATCACATCTGTGGGACATTTACTGATTGTACCTGTTGTGCTGTTGTATAAATACACACTGATGGAGGGTAAATGCTGTCATTTTATTATTTAAATCACGCAGGAATAAGTCTTCAGTCTCCATTTTTATCAGCTGACTAGAAACATATCAAGTTTAAATTACTCTGTAATATAGATCTTTTCACTGGAACTAACCCTAACCCTAACCCTAACCCTACACCATAAGTCTCTGTGAGTTTAAACTTCCAAAACATTACATTCAATATTTTTATTTAAGTCACAAATTCATTAAATAAATGACAGAGCGCTTTGTTTGTAAAAATCATAATTATTTAGCACAGAGATCAAAACAAGCACCATGTCTCCATGTGATGGAGCATCAGTAGGCAGGACATATCAAGGGGAGTGTCCTGTCATCGTTACGACATCGTTATGACATATGAGATTGTTATGCAGAGTTATGCAGGAGATCGTAGTAACATGGAATGTGGGAAGAATGGGAAGTTTGATGTGATGGGGGTATGTGGAGGAATGTGAAAAAAGGCTGGTGTAATGGTGTATGTGGGAGATGTATGTGGCTTTATTATTGTGCTGTGTGTGTGTGTGTGTGTGTGTGTGTGTGTGTGTGTGTGCGTGTGTGTGCGCGTTTGTGTGTGCGTGTGTGTTTGTGTAAAATCTAAAGCTCTTATTGGAGGATGAAATGAACAGAGGAATGTGTACAGAGTTTCTCTCACTCACTCATCTTCTACCGCTTATCCGAACTTCTCGGGTCACGGGGAGCCTGTGCCTATCTCAGGTGTCATCGGGCATCGAGGCAGGATACACCCTGGACGGAGTGCCAACCCATCACAGGGCACACACAGACTCTCATTCACACACACACACACACACACACACACACACACACACACACACACACACACACACACTCTCATTCACTCACTCACACACACACACACACACACACACACACTCTCATTCACTTACAGAGTTTCAGGTGATTAATAAAGACCTGAGCTTTATTTTACAGGGCTGGAACTCATAAACACCATAACATCAGCCTTTCAGTAAGTGTATCAGTGGTGGTGATTGTCTGAATATCGATTGTCTGGTGGTTGCACTAGTCTGAGTGATGTGGTGCACTAGTCTGAGTGATGTGGTGCACTAGGCTGAGTGATGTGGTGCACTAGTCTGAGTGATGTGGTGCACTAGTCTGAGTGATGTGGTGCACTAGTCCGAGTGATGTGGTGCACTAGTCCGAGTGATGTGGTGCACTAGTCCGAGTGATGTGGTGCACTAGTCCGAGTGATGTGGTGCACTAGGCCGAGTGATGTGGTGCACTAGTCTGAGTGATGTGGTGCACTAGGCTGAGTGATGTGCTGCACTAGTCTGAGTGATGTGGTGCACTAGTCCGAGTGATGTGGTGCACTAGGCCGAGTGATGTGGTGCACTAGGCCGAGTGATGTGGTGCACTAGTCCGAGTGATGTGGTGCACTAGTCCGAGTGATGTGGTGCACTAGTCCGAGTGATGTGGTGCACTAGGCTGAGTGATGTGGTGCACTAGGCTGAGTGATGTGGTGCACTAGGCTGAGTGATGTGGTGCACTAGGCTGAGTGATGTGGTGCACTAGTCCGAGTGATGTGGTGCACTAGTCCGAGTGATGTGGTGCACTAGGCTGAGTGATGTGGTGCACTAGTCTGAGTGATGTGGTGCACTAGTCCGAGTGATGTGGTGCACTAGTCCGAGTGATGTGGTGCACTAGGCCGAGTGATGTGGTGCACTAGTCCGAGTGATGTGGTGCACTAGGCTGAGTGATGTGGTGCACTAGTCCGAGTGATGTGGTGCACTAGGCTGAGTGATGTGGTGCACTAGGCCGAGTGATGTGGTGCACTAGTCTGAGTGATGTGGTGCACTAGGCTGAGTGATGTGGTGCACTAGTCCGAGTGATGTGGTGCACTAGTCCGAGTGATGTGGTGCACTAGTCCGAGTGATGTGGTTAGCCAGCAAATGTTTTAAATGAATAAAAACAATAATTATAATAATGACTACTTATGAAACTTTAATCATGAGTCACAGTAACTGTGATTAAACCTTTACTCTAAAATTCACATTTCTGGATGGGACGTAACTGATCAGGGAGAGTTTAGGACACAGTCTAAAGACACCTATTACCGAGGGTCTCTGTCTAGAGCTTAGTACTTGGGGTCTGTCTCTCATTACTGTGTGTTTGTGTTCCTGATGTGTGTGTGTTTGTGTTCCTGATGTGTGTGTGTTTGTGTTCCTGATGTGTGTGTGTTTGTGTTCCTGATGTGTTTGTGTTCCTGATGTGTGTGTGTTTGTGTTCCTGATGTGTGAGTGTTTGTGTTCCTGATGTGTGTGTGTTTGTGTTCCTGATGTGTGAGTGTTTGTGTTCCTGATGTGTGAGTGTTTGTGTTCCTGATGTGTGTGTGTTTGTGTTCCTGATGTGTGAGTGTTTGTGTTCCTGATGTGTGAGTGTTTGTGTTCCTGATGTGTTTGTGTTCCTGATGTGTGTGTGTTTGTGTTCCTGATGTGTGTGTGTTTGTGTTCCTGATGTGTGTGTGTTTGTGTTCCTGATGTGTGTGTGTTTGTGTTCCTGATGTGTTTGTGTTCCTGATGTGTTTGTGTTCCTGATGTGTGAGTGTGTTCCTGATGTGTGAGCTGATGACGAGGTGAAGTTGCTCTCTGACCCCTGACAACTGAAATGGAATCCTATCCTGCAGCATTAAAGAGTGCCTTTCAGTGTGGACCTCTCTTACGTTCAGTCATTTACTCTCATTCGCTGAGAGATGGATAGAGGGATACATGAAAGGATAGAAAGGAAAATGAGAGTTATGATAAGAAAAAGGCAGAAACAAAGCAATATATATATATATATGAGTCACTTATATTTTCACAGACAGCAGATATGGAACAGTGACGTTGCTCCGTCAAATATGACACGTACTCCTACTGGATGTGGTTCTAGATCAGATACATGTATGAAAAGTGACCATGTGACATGAAAGAGAATGCTCTCATCTCAATTTATGAGACAACACACTCTAGTGTGCATGTGCAGACCACCACCACCATCTTCATCATCATCATCATCCTCCAAATTCAGCAGTGCAGTAAAACAACAACGAAAGACAGAGAAATTTATGACGACATTCACGTGAAGTTCAGGGACGTTAAGTGATTTATTTGATATTTGTGTTTGTTCCAGTCTGCAGGTGGGAAGAAGATGGACTTACATCAGTGTAAAGAAGTGTCTGATGTTGTGTCTGTGAGTCTGATCTAAAATAAATCAAGGAGTTTTTCCATCTGTTGATAATCTTACACTGAATTTTAGTGTTGAAGAGAACAAAAGATCTGAGCTGCTTTTTAGATGAACAAACACTCGGAGCTTCTCAGAGAGCAGGAATGGGTTCGATATCGACGTTTACTCTGAAGATACAAACGTCTGAAAAATATGTAGAAAATCTTTTCTATAAATATATCAACTCTAGTATTGTAGAGAAAAACAGAAATAGTGATGAAACTCTACAAAGTCCTGAGTGTCTACTATTAGATGAGCTTCATATTAACACCACTGTGGAGTGAGACATGATGACGTCATCATCTCTACAATAAAACACAACTGTATTCATATTGAGTCCTGGCATTAATCCATATCTCCTGCCTACTCGAACGTTCATCCTGGATCTGTCTGTACGTCGCTGTGACGCTCGTGATGCTCGGAAGGAATATTGAGTGTTTCTGCTGCCATGGAAACAGTCATAAAAAACGATCATGACCTTGCATTAATCAGATAATAGAGGGAAAGATAAATAGATAAACACACAGACGGAGAGATTGATGTAGTCTGGGAACGTCACAAGTCACGGCCTTCTCCTGCTGCCACTGAGAGCTTTGTTTTTATTTCTGATGTCCTGAAGTTAAAAATGCATGCCAGAGTTTTCTCACAGCGATGGAGTGACAATGCTGCATGGCATCATGGAAAATAATCAGGCTTCCTCATGTATTATACATGTTTGAACCGATGCAATAAAGGGAGTAGAGAGGAGCCATTGTGTCGTATAGATACAGTTCCTCACAGGTGGAGTGTTCACGTGGAGTGTTTACGTAGAGTGTGTGGAGTGTTCACGTGGAGTGTGACAGATCTCAGAGAGTCACCAGGCTGCAGGATGCTCCAGAATGTTGTGTTAGCACAGATGCTAAACATAATGACGCTGTAATTTAAGAAGAACACGAGGTGTTAATAATTCACCAGCACTGAGAGAAGTGATGATGTTCCTGACCTCCAGCTCTCTGTTTATTTCATTGTCACAGAGCAACTTTAGAGGAAACAAAGTCTTTTAAAGTCATATTTTTCATCATCTCCTCACCTCACGCTCACCTCACGCTCATGGTGAATGTGTGTGCAGTGTTTTCTTTCTCTTCCAGTTTTGTCTTGTTTGATCTCCTGGATTTGTTTGAGCTGGATGTTGTCTTTTCCAGATCTACCTTCTGTAGTTGTACCTTACCTTTCTAGTACCTTAGTGGAGCGTTCTCATTGGGCGTTCACATGGAGCGATCTCATTGGGCGTTCACATGGAGCGATCTCATTGGGCGTTCACATAAAGCGATCTCATTGGGCGTTCACATGGAGCGATCTCATTGGGCGTTCACATGGAGCGATCTCATTGGGCGTTCACATGGAGCGTTCTCATTGGGCGTTCACATGGAGCGATCTCATTGGGCGTTCACATGGAGCGATCTCATTGGGCGTTCACATGGAGCGATCTCATTGGGCGTTCACATGGAGCGATCTCATTGGGCGTTCACATGGAGCGTTCTCATTGGGCGTTCACATGGAGCGATCTCATTGGCCGTTCACATGGCGCGATCTCATTGGGCGTTCACATAAAGCGATCTCATTGGGCGTTCACATGGAGCGATCTCATTGGGCGTTCACATGGAGCGATCTCATTGGGCGTTCACATGGAGCGATCTCATTGGGCGTTCACATGGAGCGATCTCATTGGCCGTTCACATGGCGCGTTCTCATTGGGCGTTGTTGTGGAAGTTTTGAGGTTAGAGAGAATTAAAGTATAAAATATCACATTGGTAAACACGAGCAAGAGTAAAAAGGTTTCACAGTTGCGCAGCAGGACCCAACACTCCTCGTTAGCATGAGAGAGGAAGGGCCACCATCACTGATAACATCAGGATTTTATAGACAGGATTCAAACAAACAGGACGGTAAAAGCAAAACTATTGGCTTAGAAGCATCGTTCACATGGAAGCATAGAAGGACAAAGAAGGACAGACATAGAAGGACTATCAGTCACAAGAAGCATAGAAGGACAGGCGTTCACGTGGAGCGTTCGCGTGGAGCTTGTTTACGTGGGGTGTTCATGTCTGATCTATCTGATCTTCCTTCTGCAGTTACTGTATATCGATGTCGTCTGGGATGCTTTGTCTAATCTCATCTCACTCCTCGTTCTGTTTCACTTTCACTGCTTTGTCTGATCTCTCCTGCCCATCCTTTACCTTCTTATCATGCCTGCTCTGTCTTGTCTGATCTTGACTGATCCGTCATGTCTGATTCCTTTTGACTTTTCTGTCTTCCAGCCTTTTTGTTTACTCCCTTGATCGTCTTCATTCCTGATCTTTTCTGGTTTGCTTATGAAATCAACTTTGTCTGATTCGACCTGTTCTTTTTCTTTGATCTCCCTTTATGGCTGTATTTTCTTTGTCTTCTACACGCATGTCTGATCTACTCTCTGATCTGATCTACTCTCATTAGTTGAATATCTTTTTCAATCATTTCTTTTCTGTCATGTCTGATCTGTTCTGCCCATTCTTGTCTTTTTTTGTTGTTGTTACTTTTCTCTTCTTTCTTTCCTGAGCTGTTCCGTATGTATGAACAGCATCACCTCGTCTGATCTTTCCTATGTATCTGTTTTTACTTTCACTACACTGATGTCTGATCTCACCTGATCTGCTTTATCTCCTTTATTCCTGTAATGTCTGTGATGCTTTGTCTGATATCTCTGTCAAATATTATTTGATTGTCCGATCTCTTCCACTTTTCTTTTACTTTCTTGTATTTAATATTTATCATTTTTTCCCTATCCTGTCTAATCTTTTCTGTCTCTTCTTCTTCTGTTATTTCCTGAATATTTTGTTTAGTCTCTCTTGTGCTTATTGATCTTTTCCTTTCTGCCTTATGTTTTCTGATCTTGGGTCGTTTCTTATCTGTTCTCTCTGACGAATGATTTATTTATTGTATCCTGTCTTTTCTTATCTAATCCTGTTTTTCTTGGCTATCTCATGTCAGCTATGTTCTCGACTGATCTTTCTCCTGTCCTACTAAACATAAAACAAAAAGTTATTATAAAGATTAATATAAAGATTAATATAATATAAAATCCCAGATTAATATTAGTTATATATAAATGTGTATGTATTTATCCCCAATGAACAAGTCTGAGGTGACTCAGGTGACTGTGGGGAGGAAAAACTCACTTAGATGGTAAAGGAAGGAACCTTGAGAGGAACCAGACTCAAAGGGGAACCTCATCCTCATCTGGGTGACAGTGGGGGTGTGATTATATAACCTCATCCTCATCTGGGTGACACTGGGGGTGTGATTATATAACCTCATCCTCATCTGGGTGACACTGGGGGTGTGATTATATAACCTCATCCTCATCTGGGTGACACTGGGGGTGTGATTATATAACCTCATCCTCATCTGGGTGACACTGGGGGTGTGATTATATAACCTCATCCTCATCTGGGTGACACTGGGGGTGTGATTATATAACCTCATCCTCATCTGGGTGACACTGGGGGTGTGATTATATAACCTCATCCTCATCTGTGTGACACTGGGGGTGTGATTATATAACCTCATCCTCATCTGGGTGACACTGGGGGTGTGAAAATATACAGTCTGTCCTCAAAAACCACATGGATTTGAAAGTGATGTGACGTACGGCTAAGTTCGGTGACCCAGACTCAGAATTCGTTCTCTGCATTTAACTCATCCAAAGTGCACACACACAGCAGTGAAAACACACACAGCAGTGAACACACACACACAGCAGTGAAAACACACACAGCAGTGAACACACACACACAGCAGTGAAAACACACACAGCAGTGAACACACACACACAGCAGTGAAAACACACACAGCAGTGAACACACACACCGTGAACACACACCCGGAGCAGTGGGCAGCCATTTATGCTGCGGCGCCCGGGAAGCAGTTGGGGGGTTCAGTGCCTTGCTCAAGGGCACCTCAGTCGTGGTTGGCCCGAGATTCGAACCCACAACCTTAGGATTACGAGTCAGACTCTCTAACCATATCTAACGTAGCTGCTGTTCATAATATTAACCAGCACTAGATGATAATGTGCATTTGGTCTGATGTAATAGAGCACAATATTATGGGATGTATTATGTGTACGCCTGACTAAAGAGATGAGTTTTTAATCTACATTTAAACTGGGAAAGTGTGTCTGAGCCCCGAACACTATCAGGAAGACTATTCCATAGTTTGGGAGCTAAATAAGAAAACGCTCTACCACCTTTAGTAGACTTAGATATTCTGGGAACTAGCAGAAGTCCTGAGTTTTGTGATCTCAGAGAGCGTGAAGGATTGTAACGTGTTAGAAGACTAGTTAGATACATGGGAGCTGAACCATTAAGAGCCTTGTACGTAAGTAGCAGCAGTTTGTAATCAGTTCTAAACTTAACAGGTAGCCAGTGTAGAGATGATAACATTGGGGTTAAAGGTCATACTTTCTTGTCCTAGTGAGAACTCTGGCAGCTGCATTTTGGACTAACTGTAACCTATTTATTAAAGATGCAGGACAACCACCTAGTAATGCATTACAATAGTCCAGTCTAGAGGTCATGAAGACATCAACTAGCTTCTCAGCATCAGATACAGACAGGATGTTTCTCAGCTTGGTGATATTTCTAAGGTGAAGAAGGCTGTGTTTGTAATATGGTGATATGAGTTTAAAGATGTTTTTGCGCACTGGTTTTTGGACCTATAAGTAGTATTTCTGTCTTATCAGAGTTTAACAGCAGAAAATTACAGCTCATCCAATCTTTTATCTCTTTATGCACTCTCTTTATATACCTGTGTAGTTTTGTAAGTGATCCAGGAGAATGTTGTGATCTATAGTCTCGAATGCAGCTCTAAGGTCAAGTAGAACTAATAGCGACATAGGCAGGTTATCTGTGAATCTGTCTTTAGTGGTGTATATAGTTAATAGTATAATAATAGTAATAATAGTTAATAGAATAATAATAATAATAGAATAATAGTTCTACCGAGTCGATAACGTGGTGAGACACAGTTAGTCTGTTCTATAGGTAGTGTGTACATTATGAGGTAATGGTATGTGATGTCATCACTTTGGGGTATGATATCTATATCAGTGACATCTATTCTGTGTGATTATTAAATCTAGTGTGTGATTAAGGCGGTGTGTAGCTCTAGTGATGTTTTGTTTAAGCCCAAGTGAGTTTAGTAAGTCCATAAATGTGAGTCCTAAAGCGTTGTTTGTGTCGTCAACATGAATGTTAATGCCTTATCAAAATTAACCAATAGGTCAGAAAGAAAATCTGCAAATTCTCTAAGAAAATCAGTGTGGGGCCCTGGGGGTCTGGGGCCCTGGGGGTCTGTACACGGTCGCTAGAGCAAGAGACATCAGGGATTTTTTCGAGTGCATGTGTGATAGTGTAACATTAAGGACGAGCACTTCAAAAGAACTAAATCTATACTGTGTTCTCTGGGGAACAGTAAGGAGATCACTAAAGATAGTGACAACACCACCTCCACCACCTCCACCACCTCCACTGATGGTGTAGACTCATTTAGACTGATGTAGTCATTAGGTTTAATCCCAGTGTCAGTAAGACAGAGTGCAGTAAGGCTTTTGTCTGAGATGATGTCATTTATAATAAGTGCTTTGGGTGACCTAATGTTCAGGAGCCCAAACTTTAGGAACTGTTTTTGTTTCTTTGGCATTTTTCAGGTCTAATTACAGTAAGATGATTTAGAGAACTTCTCACGTATTTACTTTTTGATCTCACTGCTCGGGGAACAGACACAGTTTCTATAGGATGAGCGATGTGTGCATTTGTGTCAGTGTGATGACGAGGTGAAGGATGGCTATGGAAATCTAGATTTAAAGCATAGTTTACCAGTCAGAAAGTGTGCAGCACACTGGAGATGTTGCCCGAGAGGATCTCTGCTCCAACTCTGCTGGGGTGCAGACCGTCAGCACGGAACAGCCTAGGGAGCTCCAAGAAAACATTCCAGTTGTCAATAAAGAGTAAATCCTGAGCATGACACCATGACTGTAACCATTCATTTAGAGCAAAAAGTCTACTGAACCTCTCAATTCCTCGCTGGTACGTGGGAAGAGGTCCAGACATGATGATTCTTGCCATGGTTGATGTGCTGTGAACCATCTTCAACAGGGTCTTGAAGTCCCTCTTCAGGATCTCTGACTGCCTCAGGCTGGTGTCGTTTGTACCGGCATGAAGAACAACAGCTCTGGTGTTCTCTCTCAGGATCCCAGGTACCTGTGCAGTGACACCAAGAACATGAGCACCAGGTAAACAGCAAGTGGGTACCTTACCTTTAGCCACAGTAGCATGATGATCAACGCATAGCATTCCGTCTTGTGAAGGGTGGCACAGCGGATCCGGGTATAGATCTTGAAAGACCGTTGGCGGCGGAGGGTGAAAGGTCCTCAACCGGGGCCCGGGTCACATCTTAACAACACCTGGGCCGTCCGCTTCCTGGGTGTGCTGAGCCTGGACAGAGATATACGCGGAGTAGAGGTGGAGGAAGTACTATTTTCATCGTAGGGAACTCACCTGGGACAGGTGAGTGATCAACCGGGAAGATTCCAGCACAGCTTTCTGCTTCCACACCTGGACCTGCATCATCTGTAGGTCACGGATCTGCTTCTCCGCGGCCTCCAGCTCAAGTTCCAAAAAGTAAAATCCAAAACTAAATCAAGATACTCAGCTTTTATTTTAAACTTTATTTTCTCCTGAACGTCATCCTACAACTCCACCTGTGTGTAGTGTTGTGTGTCTCCTGATGTGTGTAGTGCAGCAGGTGGTGGATGTGGAAGAGAGAGTTAGTTAGGTCTTTAAACACACACCCTAGAGATTGGACCGATTTGATATCAAGGACTGATTTTTCTTTACTACTGCAGCATGTTGTGTATTTATCATATAAAGCATTTTTGTGTGAATTTTTTTTTATAGTTGTGTTTTTTTCCCCCTGTATTTATTCAAAGTGCTGCAAATTTTAAAGCTTTTGAAAAAGAAAACATGATAAAAGAGAAATTAAGGTTTAATTTCCAAAACAACTGATTTGAAGATGATTAATGGTCTAACTAAATGCTTCTAGAAAAACCACAGCATCCATCCATTAGTGTACTAGAGAAAGAAAAGTCTCCTGACCAAAGTGTAGCCAAAATAATCTAATAATAATAATAATAATAATAATAATAATAATAATAATAGGGAGGCACGGTGTCTTAGTGGTTAGCATGTTCGCCTCACACCTTCAGGGTCAGGGGTTCGATTCCCGCCTCCACCTTGTGTGTGTGGAGTTTGCATGTTCTCCCCGTGCCTCGGGGGTTTCCTCCAGGTACTCCGGTTTCCTCCCCCGGTCCAAAGACATGCATGGTAGGTTGATTGGCATCTCTGGAAAATTGTCCGTAGTGTGTGTGTGTGTGTGTGAGTGAATGAGAGTGTGTGTGTGCCCTGTGATGGGTTGGCACTCCGTCCAGGGTGTATCCTGCCTCAATGCCCGATGACGCCTGAGATAGGCACAGGCTCCCCGTGACCCGAGAAGTTCAGATAAGCGGTAGAAGATGAATGAATGAATGAATGAATGAATTAATAATAATAATAATAATAATAATAATAATAATAATAATAATAATAATAATAATAATAGAAGAAGAATCTCTGTGCAGAGACAGTAAGAAATAGAGAGACGTGTGGAGAGCAATAAAAAATGGATAACAGAGATGTGATCATGCTCAATAAGGAATGATAGAGATGGGGGGATAGGGGAGGATAAAACGATGGAAATGGAGGGCAGATAAAACCAGAGAGTGAGATTAAACATTCTCATTCCTTTGTGGAGGGAGATTTACTTTAATACACACGCCACTCTCAAATCCCTTTACAGCCACTAATGGAAAAACACACACACACACACACACACACACACACACACACACACACACACACACACACACACACACACACACACAGGTCAGAAGACTGTTCCTAAAGACAATAAACTCTGTGGTCTTGCATCATCTCGGCAGCTGTGTTTTATTCACACACACACACACACACACACACACACACAGAGTTAATCAGTGTAACTGATATCAGGTTACAGTTTGATTATTATATACTGAATCATTCTTACACATCTGTTAATACTCATTAAATCAACACGTCCTAATTATTGTTTATAAAAAGTGTGATTTCATCTCAGAAGTGATATCTGAAATATCTCAGTATGAAAACATTAGTGACGGAGCCATGTGGATTGCTGAACTGAATAAAGGAGGCAGGGCCTTATGAAAGGAGTAGAGGGGTGGAGTCTGGTGAGTATGGGGTGGTGTCTGGTGGCTAGAGGGGTGGGGTCTGATGGGCAGAGGGGTGGGGTCTGATGGGTAGAGGAGTGGGGTCTGATGGGTAGAGGAGTGGGGTCTGATGGGTAGAGGGGTGGGGTCTGATGGGTAGAGGGGTGGGGTCTGGTGAGTATGGGGTGGAGTCTGATGGGTAGAGGGGTGGGGTCTGATGGGTAGAGGGGTGGGGTCTGGTGAGTATGGGGTGGAGTCTGATGGGTAGAGGAGTGGAGTTACATGGGTAGAGGGGTGGGGTCTGGTGAGTATAGGGTGGAGTTTGATGGGTAGAGGGGTGGGGTCTGATGGGTAGAGGGGTGGGGTCTGATGGGTAGAGGGGTGGGGTCTTCTCAGTATCTGCAGAGTAAGCAGACTATAAAACGCTAGAAGTGAAATATTTGAATCAAACTGTAATGAATCAAAGAATATTTATTAATTCATGAGTAATGCAGAAGCTCTGAATCAGTGTCTGATGAATCAGGTGAAGTTTATGATTTAAAGAAGGAGAACAGTGTGAAGAGATCACTGAGGATTAAAGGAATAAAAAGATGAATTACTGCAGCATTTAACACTGAGTGATGTCAGAGATCTACACTAACACACTATATAGTGTGTTTCAGACTTTATAGTAACACAGCACACACTCTCACACTCTCACACTCACACACTCAGTACAGCCTGGATGTACAGAGATGAGGTTTGTGTTTGTTCTGCACTTTCAGTCGTGTTTACATTTATATCAGGTGAGTGAAGGAGATAAATGTGATCAGTGTTTTTCTGAGCAGCTCCTTCACCTAAGCAGGGTGTTTCCTGCTCTAACACCTGTATCAGCTTGTTAACACACACACACACACACACACACACACACACACACACACACACACACACCGGGCTACACAAATTGAGGAAGTGAAGCAGCTCTTGGAGCCACCTACACTCTAACACCTCTGTAATCCCCTGTAGATTGTGTGTGTGTTAATGAGAACATTGTCAGCTGTGTGAAGTGTGTGTGTGTGTGTGTGTGTGTGTGTGTGTGTGTGTGTGTGTGTTCTCTTGTTTTCCTCCTCAGGTGGTGCTGGTGTTTGTCCTCAGTATTGCAGCACTCATCATTTACTTCATCGACTCCTCCAAGTGAGTGTTCCTGTTACTCCACTCCTCTCCATCCACACACACACACACACACACACACACACACACACACACACACACACACACACACACACACACACTCGTAATCTTACAGAATACTTTAAATATCATTCTATCAAACGACGTGTCATTTATTTAATACAGAAAAATATTTATTTTTTATAATGATGGAAAGATGACGTGTGTAATATCTTTAAAAGGTCCCAGTGTACTGCTACGGTATCACAGTGTACTGCTACGGTATCACAGTGTACTGCTACGGTATCACAGTGTACTGCTACGTTATCACAGTGTACTGCTACGGTATCACAGTGTACTGCTACGGTATCACAGCGTACTGCTACGGTATCACAGTGTACTGCTACGGTATCACAGTGTACTGCTACGTTATCACAGTGTACTGCTACGGTATCACAGTGTACTGCTACGGTATCACAGTGTACTGCTACGGTAGATGAGATACGGTTTATAAGAGAAATAACAATAGTGAGTGAGCAGAATAGTGTCCGTGTGTGTGTGTGTGTGTGTGTGTGTGTGTGTGTGTGTGTGTGTGTGTGTGTGTGAGAGTGAGTGAGTGAGCATGTGTTTGTGTGTGTGTGTGTGTGTGTGTGGTGAGTCTGTAAAAACCACTGGGAAAACTAATAAATCATGTGTTATTATAATGAGGAAATGTCCTGTGCAATTATAGATACGGTCAGATAATTCTCATCTAACTGAGAGAGACTGAGAGAGAGAGACAGAGAGAGACAAAGAGAGATAGAGCACGAGAGCAAGCCAGCGAGAGAAAGAGTGAGGAGAGAGAGAGAGAGAGAGAGACAGAGAGAAAGAGAGTGGCGAGGAAAATTCCCTGAGATGATTTGAGGTAGAAGACACTGCGTGACATTTTCACAAAAGTTTATAGTCAAGTGGAATAGTGCACCAAGAGCTCCCCAGGAACTAACAGGTCACAGTAACAACAGAGTTAGTATGTATACTAATATAACTGTATGTAACCTTTATAACGGGTCATGTGACTGTTCTCAAAGCTACAGTAATTATCATCCAGATTTTGACGAACCCCAAATAAACATCAGCTGGTACTCTGCAGGTTTCATCACATCTTCTTGGTTTTATCTCGTCTGCTGAAGACAAAGAGTTTACAAAGGATTCGGTCAGGAGAGACATTTCCGTAACACTAGATGCACAAGTCAACAAAGAAATGTTTCAGAAGAAGAGGAAAGTTTTAACATCTGTGGAATAATTCAGGAGATCTGGAGCAGTTTGGGAGGAAGATTGAGTTGAGTGTGTGTGTGTGTGTTGTGTGTTGTTTGTGTATGTGTGTGTATGTGTGTGTAAGTACTCTATGGAGCAGTGAGTCAGACAGGCATGTTAATGCACACTAATGCACTGATTAAGGCAGGCGGAAGAGGAAAAGCTCCACTTCCTGTTAGACAGGAAAAGAAAATCAGTCTCACTTTTAGAAAGAAACATCACTCAGGCCCAGTCATAACACTACACACACACGACCATCCTTACAGAGTATGTGTGTTTTGTGTATTGTATATAGTGTGTATATATTATGTATAGTGTGTGTGTATTGCGTGTTGGCATCATGTAGTGTGTGTGTGTGTGTTTGTGTGTTTGGTGACCTTTCAGTAAGGTATTAGTTACGTTAAGTGTCTCTTAATTACAGAGGCACAGTGTTTCTGTTCAGTGACGAGCATCAGATCCCCTTACATCCTCCTCCTGTTACACCACACACACAACTATACACTGTACTATACATACTGTACACCACACACATTATACACACATAAACATTATACTACACTACACTACACTACACACACACACACACACACACATATATATATATTAAGTCATTTTTAGAGGACAGTGTTTGTGTGTATGAATATATATATATATATATATATATATATATATATATATATATATATATATATATATATATATATATATATATACACACACACACACACACACTGTCCTCTAAAAATGACTTAATATACTGTACAGCCAATATCTGGCAACAAAAGTGAGTACACCCTGATGATAGCAGCTGTACATTGTTTTACCATGCAAAGCCACATGTCCTATTCATCATGTTCATGTCTTTGAGCTTCCAGCATTGCTTTAGAGGTTGCAGAAACAGAAGGTCAGCTTGTCACTGCTCAGATCGTACGCCGCACACTGCAACAAGTCGGTTTGCATGGCCGTCGAAAGCTGGCTCACGAGAAAGCCTAGAAACAGTTTGCTGAAGATAACTTGTCCAAGAGCATGAATTATTAGAACGATGTCTTGTGGTCTGATAAGACTAAAATAAACTTGTTTGGCTCAGATGGTTTCCAGCATGGCTGCATACGCGCTGGTGAGATCTACCAAGAAAATTGTGTCTTGCCTACAATCAAGCATGGTTGTGGTAGTATCATGGTCTGGGGCTGCATGAGTTCTGCTGGTACTGGGAAGCTGCACTTTATTGAGGGGAAACATATACCCCTTTTCCACCGGGTGCTGGTTCAGAGCTAGTGCTGGTGCTGGTTCCACTGGCGATCCTTCTAAGAACCGGTTTGCCTTTCCATCGGTTAGAGAGCATCACAGAGCCGAGTCTGATGTCACTGTATACGTGTCACGTTACACAGCAACGTTAGCGCAGCAGCGACAAACACAACAACAACAATGGAGGATGTAGCTTTACTGTTAATGCTCATGGCTTTGTGAACCTACATTAACACCCAAACACGGCGAATCCGACATGTACGTGCAGCTCCGTGTAATCTGTATAAACGGAGTTTGTGATCGAGAAAGTACTTAACATTATTTTATCATTAACACAGAAAAAAGTTAGCCTTAGCATGTAGCTACCTACTATCATGTGTACTGATAATTGATCATATTGCAGTAAAGTTAAAGTGTTTTAAACATTAGTATACCTAAGGTACATTATCAAAGGCACTAACAGTAGCCCTGCCAACAGCCCGCCCCAATCCCTACTTAAGATACATTATCAAATGCACTAACAGTAGCCCCGCCACACCCACACCCTCGCCCCCAGCCCCTGATACAAGCGGTTCTTAAGTCTAGACCAGCAACGTTTTGGTGCTACATAAGAACCACTTTTCCTGGTTCAGAGCCGATGCTTTGGATGTCGAAAAAGAAAGAACTGGTTCTAAATTAGGTTCCGAACCAGCACTCAAACTGCCTTGGTGGAAAAAGGGCACTAGATTCTAATATGTACTGTAACATTCTGAAGTGGAACATGATGCCCTCTCTTCAGTAACTGTTTTCCAACATAATAATGACCCCAAACACACCACCAAGATGACAACTGCTTGCTGAGGACGCTGAAGGTAACAGTGATGGAGTGGCCAAGTATGTCTCCAGACCTGAACTATATTGGTCAACCTGTGGTGGATCCTCAAGCGGAAGGTGGAGATGCGCCATGTGTCTAACATCTAATAGCTCTGTGATGTTTTTATAGAGGAGTGGAAGAGGATCCTAACAACGTCCTATGCACCTCTGGTGAATTCCATGCCCAGGAGGATTAAGGCAGTGGTAGACATCAATGCTGCTCACACAAAATATTGCCACTTTGCACACATGTTCACTCAGGGTGTACTTACTTTTGGTGTGTTATTTAGACAACAATGGCTCTATGTAGTTATTTTTAGAGGACAGTAAATCTATCCTGCTATACAAGCAGCACATTACTCTAAATTATATCCAGTTTTTATTTTTATAGTTTTGTCCCTTGAGAATATAAAATGGTTGCTGAAATGTGAGGGTTGTACTCACCTTTGTGAGATGTTGTATGTTTTGTGGGGTTTTGTGTGTGTGTGAGTCTGTTAGAAGCTTTAATTTGTAGTGTATTTATTTTTAAAATGAATTGTACAGTTTGTTGTGTGTCCTCTTGTTTCCGTAGCGCTCTAACTGTTCTGCTTTCTCTTTCCCTTAATTACAATTAGAAATCTAATCCAGCATGAGGAATCAAATCAGACTGATTAAATCAGGCAGTAATTGAGTACTCAGTGTATACACACATGCACACACAAGCAACACACACACACACACACACACACATATGGCAAGCCGTTTTAACATTTATTGGCTAGTCTGGATATGTATTGTAGATATCCTTAATTCAGTTTTGCCTAGTCAACATGAAAATTTTCCTAGGACGAATGACGTGACTATCCATAATTCCGTTTAGAGATATCTACAATTTAATTCTGACTAGTCACAATTCCAGTTCCAGATATCCTCAACTCCCCTCAATTAAAGATATCTATAACGTCTTTTTGAGATATCTTAAATTCAATGTTAACTAGTCAAAACTAGATTATAGATATCTTGGACTGAAATTGTGACTAGTCAGAATTAATTTGTAGATATCTCTAACCGGAATTATGGCTAGTCATAATTTAGTTGTAGATATCTGTTATCAAGTTATAGATATCTTCAAATGCATTTTGATTAGAGATATCTTTAACTTTCATTCTTCCTAGGCAAAATGTAATTACAGATATCTTGAAAGAGTTTTGACTAGACAAAATTGTGTTGCATATACCTGTAATTATGTCACTGCAAGTAGGAGGGTCTTGTTATCGGTGAGAGGAGCTTATTATAGCGTTGATTTCTGTTAACCCACAGGATAAACTCATTATAGACGTAATAGTAATCATAGTAATAGTCATCAAATTGTAATCAAAATAGCGTTCTATTTCATGTCATTATTTTATCTACGTCATGCACAACTATCCCAACGAGTCAAAATGACGTTTGCAATATCTATAACTTTAATCCTGCCTCGGCAAAACTCAATCATAGATATCTGCAATTTTCATTAAGGATGTGTGACGAGTTGAATATTGTTTTCAGTGACGTCATCGCAGATATCCGTAACTCACTTCTGACTATTCGAATCTGAATTCCAGATATCTCTAACTTTCGTTGTGACTAGCTAAAACAGAATTACAGATATCTCTAACTTTCGATGTGACTAGCTAAAACAGAATTCCAGATATCTCTAACTTTCGATGTGACTAGCTAAAACAGAATTACAGATATCTCTAACTTTCGTTGTGACTAGCTAAAACAGAATTACAGATATCTCTAACTTTCGTTGTGACTAGCTAAAACAGAATTCCAGATATCTCTAACTTTCGATGTGACTAGCTAAAACAGAATTCCAGATATCTCTAACTTTCGATGTGACTAGCTAAAACAGAATTCCAGATATCTCTAACTTTCGATGTGACTAGCTAAAACAGAATTACAGATATCTCTAACTTTCGTTGTGACTAGCTAAAACAGAATTACAGATATCTCTAACTTTCGTTGTGACTAGCTAAAACAGAATTCCAGATATCTCTAACTTTCGTTGTGACTAGCTAAAACAGAATTCCAGATATCTCTAACTTTCGATGTGACTAGCTAAAACAGAATTCCAGATATCTCTAACTTTCGATGTGACTAGCTAAAACAGAATTACAGATATCTCTAACTTTCGTTGTGACTAGCTAAAACAGAATTACAGATATCTCTAACTTTCGTTGTGACTAGCTAAAACAGAATTCCAGATATCTCTAACTTTCGTTGTGACTAACTAAAACAGAATTCCAGGTATCTCTAACTTTCGTTGTGACTAGCTAAAACAGAATTACAGATATCTCTAACTTTCGTTGTGACTAGCTAAAACAGAATTACAGATATCTCTAACTGTTATTTTGAATAGTCAGAATGCAGTTACAACTAGTTGAAAATATGTTGTTGATATCTGTAATGTTAATTCCGGATTGTCAATCTTAGCCACTAAATGTTAAAACGGCTTGCCATACACACATACACATTCTGTGGTGATTCCTTCTCTCTGACATCACTTCCTGTGGTGATTCCTTCTCTCTAACATCACTTCCTGTGGTGATTCCTTCTCTCCAGCATCACTTCCTGTGGTGATTCCTTCTCTCTGACATCACTTCCTGTGGTGATTCCTTCTCTCTAACATCACTTCCTGTGGTGATTCCTTCTCTCCAGCATCACTTCCTGTGGTGATTCCTTCTCTCTAACATCACTTCCTGTGGTGATTCCTTCTTCCTAGCATCACTTCCTGTGGTGATTCTTTCTCTCTAACATAACTTCCTGTGGTGATTCCTTCCCACTAACCACTTCTTGTGGTGATTTCTTCTCTCTCTTCCTGTGGTGATTCCTTCTAACATCACTTCCTGTGGTGATTCCTTATCTCTAACATCACTTCCTGTGGTGATTCCTTCTTTCTAACATCACTTCCTGTGGTGATTCCTTCTCTCTCTTCCTGTGGTGATTATTTCTCTAACATCACTTCCTGTGGTGATTCCTTCTCTCTCTTCCTGTGGTGATTCCTTCCCTCCAACATCACTTCCTGTGGTGATTCCCTCTCTCTAACATCCCTTCCTGTGTTGATTCTTTCTCTCTAACATCACTTCCTTTCGTGATTCCTTCTCTCAGACATCACTTCCGGTGGTGATTCCTTCTCTCTAACATCACTTCCTGTGGTGATTCCTTCCCTCTAACATCACTTCCTGTGGTGATTCTTTCTCTCTAACATAACTTCCTGTGGTGATTCCTTCCCTCCAACATCACTTCCTGTGGTGATTCCTTCTCTCTAACATCACTTCCTGTGGTGATTCTTTCTCTCTAACATCACTTCCTGTTGTGATTCCTTCTCTCGGACATCACTTCCTGTGGTGATTCCTTCCCTCAACATCACTTCCTGTGGTGATTCCTTCTCTCTAACATCACTTCCTCTGGTGATTCCTTCTCTCTCTTCCTGTGGTGATTCCTTCTCTCTAACATCACTTCCTGTGGTGATTCTTTCTCTCTAACATCACTTCCTGTTGTGATTCCTTCTCTCTAACATCACTTCCTCTGGTGATTCCTTCTCTCTCTTCCTGTGGTGATTCCTTCTCTCTAACATACTTCCTTTGGTGATTCTTTCTCTCTAACATCACTTCCTTTGGTGATTCCTTCTCTCAGACATCACTTCCTGTGGTGATTCCTTCTCTCAGACATCACTTCCTGTGGTGATTCCTTCTCTCTAACATAACTTCCTGTGGTGATTCCTTCCCTCCAACATCACTTCCTGTGGTGATTCCTTCTCTCTAACATCACTTCCTGTGGTGATTCTTTCTCTCTAACATCACTTCCTGTTGTGATTCCTTCTCTCGGACATCACTTCCTGTGGTGATTCCTTCCCTCAACATCACTTCCTGTGGTGATTCCTTCTCTCTAACATCACTTCCTCTGGTGATTCCTTCTCTCTCTTCCTGTGGTGATTCCTTCTCTCTAACATCACTTCCTGTGGTGATTCTTTCTCTCTAACATCACTTCCTGTTGTGATTCCTTCTCTCGGACATCACTTCCTGTGGTGATTCCTTCTCTCTAACATCACTTCCTCTGGTGATTCCTTCTCTCTCTTCCTGTGGTGATTCCTTCTCTCTAACATACTTCCTTTGGTGATTCTTTCTCTCTAACATCACTTCCTTTGGTGATTCCTTCTCTCAGACATCACTTCCTGTGGTGATTCCTTCTCTCAGACATCACTTCCTGTGGTGATTCCTTCTCTCTAACATCACTTCCTGTGGTGATTCCTTCTCTCTAACATACTTCCTTTGGTGATTCCTTCCCTCTAACATCACTTCCTGTGGTGATTCTTTCTCTCCAACATCACTTCCTGTGGTGATTCCTTCTCTCTAACATCACTTCCTGTTGTGATTCCTTCTCTCGGACATCACTTCCTGTGGTGATTCTTTCTCTCTAACATCACTTCATGTGGCGATTCCTCCTGCTAATATCACTTCCTGTGGTGATTCCTTCCCTCCAACATCACTTCCTGTGGTGATTCCCTCTCTCTAACATCCCTTCCTGTGTTGATTCTTTCTCTCTAACATCACTTCCTTTCGTGATTCCTTCTCTCAGACATCACTTCCGGTGGTGATTCCTTCTCTCTAACATCACTTCCTGTGGTGATTCCTTCCCTCTAACATCACTTCCTGTGGTGATTCTTTCTCTCTAACATAACTTCCTGTGGTGATTCCTTCCCTCCAACATCACTTCCTGTGGTGATTCCTTCTCTCTAACATCACTTCCTGTGGTGATTCTTTCTCTCTAACATCACTTCCTGTTGTGATTCCTTCTCTCGGACATCACTTCCTGTGGTGATTCCTTCCCTCAACATCACTTCCTGTGGTGATTCCTTCTCTCTAACATCACTTCCTCTGGTGATTCCTTCTCTCTCTTCCTGTGGTGATTCCTTCTCTCTAACATCACTTCCTGTGGTGATTCTTTCTCTCTAACATCACTTCCTGTTGTGATTCCTTCTCTCTAACATCACTTCCTCTGGTGATTCCTTCTCTCTCTTCCTGTGGTGATTCCTTCTCTCTAACATACTTCCTTTGGTGATTCTTTCTCTCTAACATCACTTCCTTTGGTGATTCCTTCTCTCAGACATCACTTCCTGTGGTGATTCCTTCTCTCAGACATCACTTCCTGTGGTGATTCCTTCTCTCTAACATAACTTCCTGTGGTGATTCCTTCCCTCCAACATCACTTCCTGTGGTGATTCCTTCTCTCTAACATCACTTCCTGTGGTGATTCTTTCTCTCTAACATCACTTCCTGTTGTGATTCCTTCTCTCGGACATCACTTCCTGTGGTGATTCCTTCCCTCAACATCACTTCCTGTGGTGATTCCTTCTCTCTAACATCACTTCCTCTGGTGATTCCTTCTCTCTCTTCCTGTGGTGATTCCTTCTCTCTAACATCACTTCCTGTGGTGATTCTTTCTCTCTAACATCACTTCCTGTTGTGATTCCTTCTCTCGGACATCACTTCCTGTGGTGATTCCTTCTCTCTAACATCACTTCCTCTGGTGATTCCTTCTCTCTCTTCCTGTGGTGATTCCTTCTCTCTAACATACTTCCTTTGGTGATTCTTTCTCTCTAACATCACTTCCTTTGGTGATTCCTTCTCTCAGACATCACTTCCTGTGGTGATTCCTTCTCTCAGACATCACTTCCTGTGGTGATTCCTTCTCTCTAACATCACTTCCTGTGGTGATTCCTTCTCTCTAACATACTTCCTTTGGTGATTCCTTCCCTCTAACATCACTTCCTGTGGTGATTCTTTCTCTCCAACATCACTTCCTGTGGTGATTCCTTCTCTCTAACATCACTTCCTGTTGTGATTCCTTCTCTCGGACATCACTTCCTGTGGTGATTCTTTCTCTCTAACATCACTTCATGTGGCGATTCCTCCTGCTAATATCACTTCGTGTGGTGATTCCTTCTCTCTCTTCCTGTGGTGATTCCTTCTCTCTAACATCACTTCCTGTGGTCATTCTTTCCCTCTAACATCACTTCCTGTGGTCATTCTTTCCCTCTAACAGCAGCTCTGACAGTAGAGCAGGTTAGTATTAATGACCCGCTCTGAGATGTTATTGTTTCTATAGTAACAGCTCATTCACAGGGACATGAACAGATCCCAGTCCACTAATAATAAACTAAGGAGACAATGTGTGTGTGATGTGGTGAAGGAGTCTCCAGTGTCAGAGCTGTGGAACAGTTTCTCATCTTCAGGAGTTTACACTTCTTTGCGGTTTCACAGAAGAGGAATGGTGCGATTCAAGAGAGACAGATGAGAGGACGAGTGTTTTTGAGCTGAGATAACAGAAGTGAAAACAGGATCTAACTTGATTCACCGAACATTAAATGTACCAATAAACAGATAAAAAGTATGAGGTGTCGTTATAACAATATCTTTTTGTCAATTAGTGACTGTTAGTGAAAAATAACTGGCTTCATCACATCATTCCATCAGTGATTCATTTACTGTAACAACCTGTGAGGGTTATGAGATGTCATGAGGCAGTGTAAATGCTAATATTTCAATACAGATATGCACACACACACACACACACACACACACACACACACACACACACACACACACACACACACACACACACACACACACACACACACACACACACACAGTGTATGTCTCCAATATGTATTCCAGTGTGTTCCCTCTCTGGGACTCCCAACAGCACTCGTGTGTGTAAACAGGAAGGTGTTATTCTCAGGAGAT
>NC_062525.1:923879-943879 GCF_022655615.1 Tachysurus fulvidraco
TATTTATGCCTCTCACTCTGTCAGAATGTGAAATTTTCCTGAAATCCGTCACTAGGTTCAGGGTGAAAACTGCTGCTGTTAAACGTCTGGATTTTAGTGCAGACTGTTTTGTTTCCTGCACGACACCGAGATGCACTTTGCTCTGTGGGCATTTCATGTTTGGGAAGTTTCTAAAGCCCTGAAATTGCTTAAACATACCACCTGATTAGAGGACGATTCGAGTCACGGCTTCAGGAATCAACCCATGAGACTCAGATCTGACTCAGATTTCTGAACATCGTTCACACAATCTGAGTGTGGAGGTCTTGCTGCTCAGGAACAGAAACACGCTGCACAAATCTGGAATACAACTCCAACGGCTTCCTGAAAATCAATCCCGATTCACACTGGAATATTTGGGAAGATGAGAAGATAAGGTCTGCACCACAGGGATCAGGTTAAAGTTCTGCTTTAAGTTTAAAGTTTTTGGGAATATTCTGGAAAGTCCACCATGAAGAAGATTTCAAACAAAATATACAAAGGTGTTGAGATTATGCTGTAATTCCAAGGAAAGACAGCGTGACAGATCATAACCTGTTGTTAGGATCAGAATCATCAGATGACAAAGGACCAGAAGCTGGGAGTGAAGTCTGACTCGGTGCTGTGACGTTCCTATCCTGACCTACTGCTCGTCTAGCTTTAATATTTCACTCTTCATTATCCATGATGATCCCGACAAAGATGTTGGTGTATCGGGGGCCGGACGGAGACACGCACTCTGAGGCAGTTCATCACACTCGAAGACGCAAGAAGTCCTGTGGTGATCTGTTTCAGAACGGATACCGTGTGAAGCTGGGCCACACCCACTGCCTGGACCGAGAGGAAACCCAGAGAGACGGGGTGTATCACACACTCTCCTCCTGCTTCCGTGTTCTAGTGTACTGGGGTAAGACGTGGAACCGAATCACTCTGACCAAACAGTGCTTTAACTGTTGATTAGATTGAATAGACTGTGAGTCAGAGTGAAAG
The DNA here is from genome assembly GCF_022655615.1 of Tachysurus fulvidraco. Classification (NCBI taxonomy): domain Eukaryota; kingdom Metazoa; phylum Chordata; class Actinopteri; order Siluriformes; family Bagridae; genus Tachysurus; species Tachysurus fulvidraco. Next base: position 924,888 of record NC_062525.1, read on the forward strand.
TGATTCTTTTTGATTCATTTGGTTTGGTTTGATTTCACACTTATCCTAATTTAAACAAACCAGAAAACATCTTCAGAAATTCTTCAACGAACCTTTTTTAAAGAAAAGTTAACGAAACTTTACTGAGCATGTAGACATTACAAACCCCTTGAGTGTGGAGAACATGATTCACTTCCTGCTGGTGAGTCGAGGAGTCAGAATCGAATCACTTTGTCACTTTCGAGTGTCAGATGGAGAGCTCAGGGAGATGTTCTCAGACTTGAGCATGATGGCTGTGTTCCTCTTTACTGAAAAACCTCACTGAGGGACAGATCACACCAGGGTTCTGCTTTAACACACTCATCTGAACTCACCATTTTGTGTTAATGCTGTATGTGTGTATGTAAAGTGTGTGTGTGTGTGTGTGTGTGTGTGTGTGTGTGTGTGTGTGTGTGTGTGTGTGTGTATACTGTGTGTGTGTGTGTGTATGTACTGTATACTGTGTGTGTGTCTGTATACTTTATGTGTGTATGTATACTGTGTGCGTGTGTGTGTATTCTTTGTGTGCATGTATACTGTGTGTGTTGGTATGTGTGTGCATGTGTTTATGTGACCTTCCAGTCACCTCAGCAAGGTCAGATCTTATGGAGCACATGCACCCACACTCCCCTAAAGTTCCCATCCTTTTAGCACATGGAATGTTTATGGCAGGAACTCACAGAATTTACTACGAAAGCACATATAAACACTCATGATATTTAAAATGTCCACTACAATATGTATACTGTTTATGTGTGTGTCTGTATGTATACTGTGTGTGTGTATACTGTGATATGTATATTGTGTGTGTGTGTGTGTGTCTGTATGTACTGTATACTATGTGTGTATCCATGTATACTGTGTGTGTGGAAGTATACTGTACATGAGTGTATGTATGTATACTCTGTGTGCGTGTGTGTATGTATACTGTTTGTGTGTATACTCTGTGTGTGTGTATATGTATACTGTGTGTGTGTGTGTGTGTCTGTATGTATACAGTGTGTGTCCATGTATACTGTGTGAGTGTACAGTATGTATTCTGTATGTGAGTGTGTGTGTGGTTACTGTTTGTGTATGTATAATGTTTGTGTGTGTATACTGTATGTGTCTGTATGTATGCTGTGTGTGTGTTTCTGTTTCCATGTATACAGTGTGTGTATCCATGTATACTGTCTGAGTGTATGTATACTGTCTGAGTGTATGTATACTGTATGTGTGTGTGTGTGTGTGTGTGTGTACTGTGTGCATGCATGTGTGTGTGTGTGCGTGTGTGTGTGCGTGTGTGTGTATGTATACTGTGTGCATGCATGTGTGTGTGTGTATATACTGTGTGCGTGTGTGTGTGTGTGTGTGTATGTATACTGTGTGCATGCGTGTGTGTGTGTATGTATACTGTGTGTGTGTATGTATACTGTGTGCATGCGTGTGTGTGTGTATGTATACTGTGTGTGTGTATGTATACTGTGTGCATGCGTGTGTGTGTGTGTGTGTGTGTGTGTATACTGTGTGCATGCATGTGTGTGTGTGTGTATACTGTGTGCGTGTGTGTGTGTGTGTGTGTGTGTATATGTATACTGTGTGCATGTGTGTGTGTGTGTGTGTGTGTATGTATACTGTGTGTGTATGTATACTGTGTGCATGCGTGTGTGTGTGTGTGTGTGTATACTGTGTGCATGCATGTGTGTGTGTGTGTATACTGTGTGCGTGTGTGTGTGTGTGTATATGTATACTGTGTGCATGCGTGTGTGTGTGTGTGTGTGTGTATGTATACTGTGTGTGTATGTATACTGTGTGCATGCGTGTGTGTGTGTGTGTGTGTGTGTGTGTGTGTGTGTGTGTGTGTGTGTGTGTGTGTGTGTGTGTGTATCTCACCGTGTTCTTCCTCTCCTCTTCTGTTCTTCTTGTTTCTCAGGTCTGAGGTTTCTAAGAGCCTTACGGTTGATTCAGTTCTCTGAAATATTACAGTTTCTAAACATCTTAAAAACCAGGTATGTATCACATCTCTCTTATTCTTATTCTTTCTTTCTTTCTTTCTTTCTTTCTTTCTTTCTTTCTTTCTTTCTTTCTTTCTTTCTTTCTTTCTTTCTTTCTTTCTTTCTTTCTTTCTTTCTTTTCACAGTTCAGATTTGATGATGAGGAACACAGAGGAACATTCCTACCTTTCTGTCAGAGTAACGTCAGTCAGGTGATGAATCTATGATTAAATGTTCAGTGACTTTTTATTTTTTTTATTTTTCCAGCAACTCTATAAAGTTGGTGAACTTGTGCTCCATCTTTATTAGCACATGGCTAACGGCTGCAGGCTTCATCCACCTGGTACGTGGATTTATTTATTAAAAAAATAATAGTTCTTTTGTTTTTCTATGAATATTTGACCTCTAGTGCTGTAGAGAAAAAAACAGAGATAGTGAAACTCGACAAATTCCTGAGTGTGTACTTTTATGTGAGCTTCATATTAACACCGCTGTGGAGTGAGACACGAGGAAGACGTTCAGTCATCGACATGAACAGGACACAAACGGGAGGAAATAATATTGTGTCTTTTGTGGAAAAGAACTAAAGCTGTGATTGTTTCTTCATGGTGTTCTCACATTAAAGGATAAATATCAGTCCATTTGTGACGTGTGTTTATGTTTCAGGTGGAAAATTCAGGCGATCCGTGGGAAAACTTTCAGAACTTCCAGCAACTGTCCTACTGGGAGTGTGTGTATTTACTGATGGTGACGATGTCCACCGTGGGATATGGAGACGTGTGCGCTAAAACCACGCTGGGGCGCCTCTTCATGGTCTTCTTCATCCTCGGTGGACTGGTAAAGCAAGAACTATCCCAGAAACTCTGTCTCTCTCTCTCTGTCTCTCTGTCCAGTCTCTGTTTGTTGGATTAAACATGGCTTTAAAGACTTTTTTTTTCTTCTCGTCTTCTTTCAGTTTCTGCTCCTAACCCCAAGTTTGACACAGATTTTATTTTAATTTGAACACAAAATGAAATGTTCGCTTCACTCCAGATGTTGTCGTTCAGCCAGAACGTGTTTGGTGTTTGCTTCACTTTAGCACTGGAGCTAAGATGCTAATGATGCTAACAAAGTAATGAATAAATTAGTTTCCTGATGTCATGATTAGTCTCATCGCCTGGCGTCAGACTCGAGGCGTGGCTTAAAGTTTTTTAACTCGGATAAATTTCAGAGCAAAATAAAATCGTGACAGTTTTTGGCTGATTGAATGCATTTCGGTGAAATCCAGAACATTCCATTGCTTCAACTTTTCCTGAAATATCTTTACATAAATATTTTAATCTGTCTTTAATCTTTTCCTATGAAAGACCTCCTTCTTTCGTCCTTCACCTGTTGTTCAGTCTCCTGCTCTGTCTCCTGTCCTCTCCTCAGGCCATGTTTGCCAGCTACGTGCCTGAAATCATAGAATTAATAGGAAACCGTAAGAAATATGGCGGTTCCTATAGTGCAGTAAATGGGAGAAAGTAAGTACTGTGTGTTGTGGTTCAGTTCCCGCCTGCATGCGCCCTTTGTCTTTTATTTTTTGTCTTGTGCATGTAGGCCATGTTCGCTCGCTACGTGCCAGAAATCGCTGCTCTCATCCTTAATCGACAGAAATACGGTGGGACGTATAATTCAACTCGAGGCAGAAAGTAAGTCACACCTAACCCCAACTCAAGACTTCTAAAAGACCTGTGAAAGACCTTAGGTCCCAGTCCTATATTCTTATCATTTAGGACACAGTCTTAGTGTTTAGGACACAGTCTTATAGTTTTTAGGACACAGTCTTGGTGTTTAGGACACAGCAGTCTTAGTGTTTAGGACACAGCAGTCTTAGTGTTTAGGACACACTCTTATAAATTAGGACACAGTCTTAGTTTTTAGTACACAGTCTTGGTGTTTAGGACACAGTCGTAAAGTTTCGGACACAGTCGTAAAGTTCCGGACACAGTCTTAAAGTTTAGGACACAGTCTTGTAGATTAGGGCACCGTCTTATAGTTTAGGACACAGTCTTAGGGTTTAGGACACAGTCTTGGTGTTTAGCACACATTTTTATTGTTTCGGACACAGTCTTATAGACCAGGACGCAGTGTTTAGGACGCAGTCTTGTAGTTTAGGACACAGTCTTATAGTTAGGACACAGTGTTAAGTACACAGTCTTAATGTTTAGTACATGGTCTTATAGTTCAGGACACATTCTTAGTGTTTAGGACACAGTCTTATAGATTAGGACACAGTCTTATAGAATAGGACACTGTCTTATAGAATAGGACACAGTGTTTAGGACACTGTCTTATAGAATAGGACACAGTGTTTAGGACACAATCTTGTAGTTTAGGACACAGTCTCATAGTTAGGACATAGTGTTTAGTACACAGTGTTAGTGTTTAGGACACAGTCGTAGATTATGACACAGTGTATAGGACACAGTCTTAGTGGTTAGTAAATAGTCTTAGTGTTTAGGACACAGTCGTAGATTAGGACACAGTGTTGAGTACACAGTCTTAGTGTTTAGGACACAGTCGTAGATTAGGACACAGTGTTGAGTACACAGTCTTAGTGTTTAGGACACAGTCTTTCCTCAGACAGAAAATGTCTTTGGTTCCTGTGACTCTTTTTGTGTCCTGTGCTGCCGCTTCTGCTTTATTTTAAGAGGAACCTGAAGTGTTTGTGTTAATCTGTGGCTGTAGTGTGGTGTTTGTGTTCACACTCATAGGTGATGAGTCTCATGTCTTGCTTGTAGTTTGTCTTTTGTGGATGATTTTTGGTTATTTAATTTATCACATTAACCCCAATGTGTGATTAAAGCACATGATGCTCTGTTTAAATGTAAATGGAAGAGTTTGATGTACAAGTTGCTTCTCTCTCTCTCTCTCTCTCTCTCTCTCTCTCTCTCTCTCTCTCTCTCTCTCTCTCTCTCTCTCACACACTCTCTCTCTCTCTCTCTCTCTCTCTCTCTCACACACACACAAACACACATACACACACACGCACGCACGCACGCACACACACACACACACACACACACACACACACACACATGCACACACATAAACACACACACACACACACACACTCTCACACACACTCTCACACATGTACTGATGCTTTAAAACTTTTCACACAGGAACCCATCAGACTCTGGGGTTAAAGAGTGTTGTGTGATTAGTACAGAATTAACTCATCACTAGCTCAGATTTAAGTCAGTATTAATACAGGGAGTAGTGCAGAGTGATGATGATAATGATGATGAGTATTATTATTATTATTATTATTATTATTATTATTAGTATTATTAGTATTATTATTATTATTATTATTTTAGTAGTAGTGTTGTTGTTGTTGTTGTTGTTATAAATCTAATAATCCTAGAAATAGTTAAATATAAAATAAAATAGTTCTTATTTCTGAGAGAATATGAGATATTTATTAGACTCTTATAACACAGAACACAGCAGAGCTCAGACACCAGTCCTGAAACACACTTCAGCAAAGAGATGTGTCTCAGAAACTCTTGTGTTTAGAGAGTGAGAGAAGTTCACTCCTTTATTTCTCCAGTTAGCCTGATCTGATCCTCACATTGAGGCGGTGTTAATGAAGGCCATGTTCAGGCATCTCAAACATCTCACTTAAAACTGGTGTCTCCTTTACAAAGACGACAATCCCTTCATATTAATATAATACAAAGTCCCAGATTAATATTAGTTATATATAAATGTGTATGTATTTATCCCTAATGAACAAGTCTGAGGTGACTCAGGTGACTGTGGGGAGGAAAAACTCCCTTAGATGGTAAAGGAAGGAACCTTGAGAGGAACCAGACTCAAAGGGGAACCTCATCCTCATCTGGGTGACACTGGGGGTGTGATTATATAACCTCATCCTCATCTGGGTGACACTGGGGGTGTGATTATATAACCTCATCCTCATCTGGGTGACACTGGGGGTGTGATTATATAACCTCATCCTCATCTGGGTGACACTGGGGGTGTGATTATATAACCTCATCCTCATCTGGGTGACACTGGGGTTGTGATTATATAACCTCATCCTCATCTGGGTGACACTGGGGGTGTGATTATATAACCTCATCCTCATCTGGGTGACACTGGGGGTGTGATTATATATATACAGTCTGATAAATGTTGTAGTGATGTAAAAGTCCACACAGAGTTCACATCTCCTCTTTAGTGTCACAGAGTCTAACTGGAGTCTAACAATTGTGAGTTCGGTCTGATGTAAGAGAGCACAATATTATGGGATGTATTATGTGTATGCCTGACTAAAGAGATGAGTTTTTAATCTACATTTAAACTGGGAAAGTGTGTCTGAGCCCCGAACACTATCAGGAAGACTATTCCAAAGTTTGGGAGCTAAATAAGAAAACGCTCTACCACCTTTAGTAGACTTAGATATTCTGGGAACTAGCAGAAGTCCTGAGTTTTGTGATCTCAGAGAGCGTGAAGGATTGTAACGTGTTAGAAGACTAGTTAGATACATGGGAGCTAAACCATTAAGAGCCTTGTAAAACACCATGTCCACATGGAGCCTTTATTTTTATGTTGTATGACGTCAACAGATTCAAGGAGGAAGAATCCATTTTTTTTCCGTCAGGAAGTCTCAGACTCGGAGCTCCATCTGAGAAGCTGGTGTTTCTCATCCTGATTGTTGGTGTGTTTGATTTCACAGGCACATTGTGGTGTGTGGTCACATCACTCTGGAAAGTGTTTCTAACTTCCTCAAAGACTTCCTTCACAAGGACAGGGACGATGTCAATGTAGAAATTGTTTTTCTCCATAAGTAAGTGCACAGTGTTTATACTAGATGTTCACTAGGACCGGGGCTTTAAGCTCCGCCCACTCCTTCAAACTGTCTGTCTGTCGCACTGTGATTTACATATTAATGACCTTTATAAAGAGAAGAATCACACACTGTGTAAATTTGTAAATTCAAAATAATATATTATAAATTATACATTTACATGAATTAGAATACTAGATGTTTTTTTCTAAACCAATTAATTAAAAGCTTTATTTGCTAAAATAAATCAACATCAATGTCCAATATTAGAAGATTGTTGAAGATCTCTGAGGGCGGAGTCAATGCAAATAGGCTATTTTTAATCATTTATTCCGTCTATTTCATCACTTAAATAGTCATTTTTAAGATTTGTTTGTTAAATTTAATTTTATTTAGAAGCCACAGACTATTTTACACTTTTATAACTTCACCAGAACTTGTGAACGAATGAAGTATAGATACATTTTTTATCTAAATGCATAAAGAATCATTTTTAATTTTAATTAAATTGTTGATGTAGTTTTTTGTTTCTTTCTTTCTTTCTATTTTTTCGCAGTATTTCCCCTAATCTTGAGTTGGAAGCCTTGTTCAAGCGCCACTTCACTCAGGTAGAGTTCTACCAGGGTTCCGTCCTGAATCCACATGACCTGGCCCGAGTCAAGGTACTAAAGTCGAACCTGTCTATGATCATGTGAGTTTGAAGCCTTCAGCCTTCGATGATGTGTGATTAAATCTCACATTTCTCCTGTTTGTATTTGTTATAAAGATCGAGTCAGCAGACGCATGTTTAATTTTAGCTAATAAATACTGCGCGGACCCCGACGCCGAGGACGCGTCCAACATCATGAGGTGAGACATGCTCATGAACCTGAGAAACGTGTGGATTTCTCCTGATGATGATGTATGGAGTCTCATGAGGCAGGAGGTCCAACACTGATGCATCATCACTGCTTGTGTTTTTTTTTTTCCATCAGAGTGATATCTATAAAAAACTACCACCCGAAGATCCGCGTCATCACGCAGATGCTGCAGTATCACAATAAGGTAGACGTCTGAGTCCAGGATGTTCTCATGATAATGTCTTCTCCTGCTGCTGCGACTCACTACAGTGTCGTGTTAGTGATGTTGAGGTGGAAGTGGAGCTTACTGGATTTGGGATTGTGTGTTTTTCTGTTTACAGGCTCACTTGTTGAACATTCCGAGCTGGAACTGGAAGGAAGGTGATGATGCGATTTGTCTGGCGGAGCTGAAGCTGGGATTCATCGCTCAGAGCTGCCTAGCGCAGGGGCTCTCCACCATGCTGGCTAATCTCTTCTCCATGAGGTCTTTCATTAAGGTAACACCTACAATCTCTCTTCACCTGAGGAACACCACAAGGCTACTCTTCATCTACTGCAGCATGTGTTCATGGTTACATTCTCACTTTGGTTATCGCAGCTACAGAAACTTCCCTCACCAGCAAAGAGCGGTAGCTTATTAGTGAGAAATGTAAAGCAGTGTAAACTCGTCTGTCCTGAAGATATCAGCTTCACCTCTGACTGTTCCACACCACTGACACTGGAGACTCCTTCACCACATCGCACTGCATCTTCATATCAGCAATATTTACAGTTTATTATTAGCACATTATCTGCTGTTACTTTAGAAATGCTGGCGTATTAGAGCGAGTGCATTAATTATGAATAAACCCCATTTTGATGAGTTTTCTGTCTTCGTGTGCGATGTGATGATTTTAGATTGAAGAGGACACGTGGCAGAAGTATTACCTGGAAGGAGTAGCTAATGAAATGTACACCGAGTTCCTGTCCAGTGCCTTTGTGGGTTTATCCTTCCCCATGGTGTGTGAGTAAGTAGATTTATTATTACTCCACTTCACGATTCAGAACGTGTTCCTGCTCTGTTCCCATACACGTCCGCGGTCTGTACACAGCACATGTTTTTTTTTTCTTATGTAGGATTTGTTATGTGAAGCTGAAGCTCCTCCTGATAGCCATCGAGTATAAAACTGATCAGAGAGAGAGCAGGTCAGTGCTACGCTAATTTACCTGCTAAATCTTTTACAGACTACTGTATAAAACTTATGGATGTTTACCTTTAAAAATCTGACCTTAAAATGAGTCTCGTGTTAACATTTAGAGAATAAATCTGTATATAAAGTGTAATTAATTCTATTGTGTCTTTTTATGGTGTGTGTGTGTGTGTGTGTGTGTGTGTGTGTGTTGCAGTACACTCATTAACCCAGGCAATCATGTGAAGATGCATGAAGGAACTCTGGGTTTCTTTATTGCCAGCGATGCCAAAGAAGTAAAGAGGTACATTGTGGATCTTCTGAGCTCCACATTATTGTTAGGTTGCCAGATATTTCTTGAGTAGTGACACCCAGGTTGAAGGTTTTTAAGTTTTCCTAGATCATCGTCTTTAAAAACAAACCCTCACCTTTAACCTCATATAACTAATATATATTTTTTCTCAGCTGACTAATTGTAGTGTGATGGAAAATTAATATAAAAGTGTCAGTGAGACGATGGCGAGTGTTGAAATCTATGTAATATTATAAGGTGTATTTATTCATCCACACTCACTCGAGTGGACTAAGGATATATCTTAATGTCCAAGCAGGATGTTGCAGCACTTACATTTTTGTACACACTACACATAGTAATAAAAAAGTGCCCAGAGTTTGAGTGATAAACTGCCCCAGTGCACATTTGTTACCCTCACACCTGTTACTTACACTGTACTGTTCCTAACCATTCTTAACCATCATACTTAACTCTGAATACGAATCTTATTCTGAAGCTCTGACGTCTTTCCATCTCCTCAGAGCTCTTTACTACTGCAAAGCTTGTCATGATGACATCACAGACCCGAAAAGGATAAAGAAGTGCGGATGCAAACGACGTAAGTTACGATGACGACCGAGATGCTTCCATGTCTACAGTAGGGTTCAGTCCACCAGATTTATACACTTTCGGGGAACAAACAATAGGTTCTTTGTGGGTTTTTGTAATGGTTAATAAAGAGGATGTGTGCCCTTTGTGATCGTGTAGCACTTGAACGAGTAGAACTTTTAAAGGTTCCACCATGTACAGTACCACGCTCACTACAGTGATCATTTGTTATGTTGTGATCTGAAGTGTCTCACATGAAGGAAGTCTAATCCATTCTTCTTCATTAATTTGTTGACATTTCTGACATGTTCCTGCTTCAATGCTGCTGTGGAAATGCCTTGATCTTATGGTTCGTGTCTGTTAGTGACATTTTGTGAGTAAACTTTGCTCTTTTCTCTCCTGTGAAGGTTGCACATGGTTCTGGTTGATACTGTTACTGCATGTAATCTTCTGCTTTCTACACCCTCGCTAGACTGGACATTGTTACTATCGGAAGGTCTCCCTAAGGGTGTAAAATGTTGTAATAATTATTTATTATAAATAAATTCTAGTCCTGTTGTCTGTACTCTCTATATCTTAGAAGCAAAAGCTGTTGGAAGCCTTGCATGACCTCGACGTTCATGATGCATGATGCATGAACTCAAGTTTGTTCAATGCTACTGTACAACTGAACATCTTCTGAAAATGCCTCTCTGCTCACGGAACCCCAACTCGTATGGGTCGAGCTCATTTTGCCCTAATTGTTCTGTCATTCATGTTAGCTTACACCAAATATCTGTTCCCTCTGTAGATCAGCTGTCCATAGGGTTCATCCCTTTTTAGATTTCCCAATAGTTCTGTAGTTCATCAGAAGTTAAGGCTGGGTTCCTCTATAGCAACCTCTAATTCTAGTACTAGGTTCTTCTGTAGTTCCCTTGCATTTTAGGAATAGCTTCCTCTATATTTGCTTAATTCTTCATGGTTCAATCCAAGGTGTCTTTCTAGTTCTCAAGTTCTTCATTGTTCATAGTGCTGCTTAATTCTGGAGATTTTCAATATTGGGTCTGTCCATATATTGTAGTCCTTCATGACTCAATTCAGGGACTTTCTTTAGTTTTGTGGTTCTTCAGGACTTATATTTGGGCCTCAAAAGATCTGGAGTTCCTCAGGGCCCAGTGTTAAGTATGCTTATAGTTTAATTAACTCTTCTTACACAAAATCACTCCACAGAAATGGCCCTTGTGGGTTTGAATAAGAAGCTTAATTTCACTAAATCAGCCAAGCTTTTGTTTGTCTTCATTCGCTTTGACCTCATATGAGCAACACAAGGCTCTCCTGTTCATCCTCACAAGCCTTGGAATTACCCAGAGGAGTGGTCCTAGCTGGAATAAATGGAAAGGATCCATATCTGCTTCATGCAGACTCATCATTGGTGTCCCCCAAGGTTTAGTGCTGGGTTCCTCCACCACTGTTATGCTGATTAACTCATTCACTCATGTTCTGCTTGGATCTTATGAGGGATGATGAAACTAAACCCCAGCAATGCTGAGCTGATGTTCATCACTGGAGATGTTGTGATCTCCCTGGACAATCTTGAATCATGTCAGCTGGAACATAACACTGAACACTGGGATAGTTCTGAACTATCCTTGTCTGCTGACTTTATGAACCTTTGAACCTATGAACCTGGCATTGCAGGTTTCTCTTTTACAACAAGCAGTATCTGATGATTTCTATCCACAGAGGCCACTGGAATGCTGAGTCAGTCCCTCAGCATAGACCAGTTTAAACAGTTTAGGCTCTGGGTTGATGCACTGAAAGTCATAGTTTAAGCCCCAGAACCAACAATCTGCCTGTGTTGGGCCCTTGAGCAAGGCCCTTAACCATCTCTGATAAAGATGTGCTTTATCATGGCTGACCCTGAGCTCTGACCCCAACCTCCATTAGCTGAGATATTTGAAGAAAAGGATTTCCCCTTTAGATACCAGACTCCTACTACTAATATAGCCCCAAATTCTTCCTCACTCTTCAATGCTGTGTTCTCCCCACCTTAGATCCAAGGTGGGGTGCCATGGATGGCAGCCTCGGTACGACTCTCTCTGGTTCTTTTTGTTTACTTTCTGTGTGTTTGGTCACCCTATCGTGATAACTTACACCAGATAAGAACTGCTTAACATCGGGAATTTCACTCCAGACAAACCCGGAAAGCTTTTTGGAAGTCTTACTTGGAGGAGCAGCTATGCTCTATGGAACATGAAGGAGGCGCCGGTGCGCTAGTGAAGCTGCAAGAGATTGGATTTAGAACTGCGCTCCCATCGATTCAGCTGGCGAACCTTCACGCATTGCTGAAGAAAATGATTCTTCTCAACGGAACAAACAAAGACTTTTCACGCTCTCTGTTTTACCAAAACTTGGCTCAGTCACTCAATCCCGGACAGTGGATTACTTCTCTCGGGCTTCCACTTACACCGAGCGGATCGCGTAATGGAGCTATCGGGTAAAATGAAAGGCGTCGGAATCTGCTTCTACATTAACAAACGTTGGTGTACAAATGTCACAGTGATGAATAAATACTGCAGCCCAAACCTGGAATCACAGTTTATAAACTGTAAAATCCCTTTTATTTACTGTGGGAATTCTCCTCATTCATTCTGCCCAGAGTTTACATCCCAGCGTAGGCCAACGTGAGTGATGCACTGCAAAACCTGGCAAACCAAATATCAGGCTTGGAGCAAAATAATCCAGATTCTCTTTTTTATTATCCTTGTAGACTTTAACAGAGCTAAAACTAACACTTGAACTTCCAAAATACAGACAGCATATAAATTGTCCCAAAAGGGAGAAAAATACACTGGATCATTGCTGCACAGTTCTTAAGGACACATATGGCTCTGTACCCAGGGCAGCATTGGGGAACTCTGATCACTGCTTGGTTGATCTTATTCCAACATACAGGCAGAAATTAAATCTACTAAACCTGTAGTAAAAACAGTGAAGAGATGGATTAGTGAGGCAATGCAGGAACTACAAGACTGTACTGACTGCACTGATTGGAGTATGTTTGAGGCTGGAACTGACAGCCTGGATGAACTGACTGACACTGTGACATCTTACATCAGCTTTTGTAAAGACGTTTGTGTGCCAACCAAAACCTTTTGCAAGTACAGTAACAACAAGTCATGGTTCACAGCCAAACTGAAAAAACTTTAACATGCCAATTGAGATGCCTACAGAGGGGTGGACAAAGCTCTGTATAAGCAGGCCAGGAATATACTGACAAAGGAGATCAGAATAGCCAAAAGACGATACTCTGCAAAGCTGAAAAGCAGGTTTTCAGCTAACAATTCTGCATCAGTGTCTAAAGGCCTGCAAGACACCACAAACTACAAGAGATCAATCCCCAACACACACTTTAACATCTCCTCCCAGCACTCAAGTTGTGCTCACGATTTGTGAAGAGGATGTGAATCGGCTCTTTCAGAGACAGAAGACAAGGAAATCTCCCGGCACAGACAGGGTCTCCCCTCTGCCCCCTTTTCCACCAGAAAGAACCGGGTGCTGGTTCAGAGCTAGTGCTGGTGTTGGTTCGAAGTTGGTTCCACTGGCGAGCCTTCTATGAACCGATTTGCCTTTCCATGGGCTATAGAGTTATCACAGAGCCGAGTGTGATGTCACTGTATACAACGTTATACAACTGAATGACTACAGGCCTGTCGCTCTGACATCTGTTGTAATGTAGACTTTTGAACAGCTGGTATTGGTCCAGCTAAAGACTGTCACAGAACAGATGCTGGATCACCTACAGTTTGCCAACCAAGCAAACAGGTCAGTGGACGACACATCGGACTGCACTACATTCTGCAACACCTGGACTGGCCAGGGACAGATGCCCGGATTTTGTTTGTTGACTTCAGTTCAGCCTTTAACACAATGATTTCGGAAATTCTCCACTCCAAACTCCTGAGGCTCATTATCACTATACCCCCTTCCATCTGTCAGTGGATCACCAGCTTCCTGACAGGCAGGAAACAACAGGTGAGACTAGGAGGTGTCACCTCCAGCATTCGGACAATCAGCACTGGCTCCCCAACAGGGATGTGTCCTCTCCCCACTGCTATTCTCCCTCTACACTAATGACTGCACTTCAAGTGACCCAACTGTTAACCTCCTGAAGTTTGCAGAGGATACTACGCTCATCGGTCTCATCCAAGATGGTGATGAGTCTGCATACTGGCAGGAGGTGACCACTGCCCCTTCACACCCTGGACACCAACTCTTTCAGCTCCTCCCTTCTCTCAGGCGCTGCAGAACTTTGTTTACTAAAACTCCCAGACACAGGAACAGTTACTTACCCCAGACAATCACCCTGATTAACACCTCACCATCATTATATTCACTGCTTCATATCTATAAGTGCTGCATTATCAGGACCATCAGTCATCACATCATCTGTATATATTACACACTACTGTACTACTGTATATTGTACAATATTGTTATTTGCACTATCATGCACTTCTCACACTTTATGTACATAACTGATCTGTCATATATTCTGTATTTATATTTAATACTCATAATGTCTATATTGTATCACATCGTCTGCATTGTCTTGTATAGTATAGTGTTATTTACGTCTGTACTTTTGAGAGTCACAAACAGCTGGAAAAGTTTCTTGTGTGTGTCAACATCAACACACTTGGCCAATAAACCTGATTCTTATTCTGGCTACATGGAGCCACCTGCATCACATCTAAAACACCATAAAGAAATAAACAGACCAGCACCTGCCCCTCTGAAGGTTTTTCACACCCCAGTCTGGACCTGTATCAACACTGTAGCAGCATCCATCATCCCTCAAGATAAAAGGAAGACCTGCATCCAGACTCTTTTCTGTTCTTGATTGGTGGAAAGGAGAAAATGTTTGAATTTGGGTTTACTTTCCCTGCTGTCCTCACCTCTCTCTAACAGGGTTTTTATTTGATGGGAATTTTAATTAAACCTGAGGATTTGTTTTAGATACAGACAACAAAGTGATAGTTTCAAATTATAGTGTGTCGCTGTAGATATTTGGCTCATTAGTTCTGTAGTTTTCTTTAGGGCTCAACATTGGGACCCTTTGTAGTTCTTCAGGGTTCAGGGTTTAATATGAGGTTTATTGATCTTTAAGACTCGATATCAGGACTGCTTCAATATTTCATCAGGGCTTATCTTCGGGTTCTCAGTTCTTTATTGTTTAATACGTTTGTCTTCTTATTGTGTCTTCAAATATCAGTACTGAAATATTCATTTCTGTGGTTCTTCGAGACCCATTAATGGATTTATCTGTAGATTTGACGTTCTTTAGCACTCAATACTGAATCTTTCTGTACTTCTAAGTTCCTCATTTATCTTCTCCTCTTATTCTCTTTATGCATGTCTATGACTTCAGCCAAGATGACAGGCAGCCGCCGAATGCGACTAGTGTGTTGTTTATGTTGCGGCGAGGCTGAGCACGGCTGCTCGTGCACATCTCGCAGCACACGTAGTAATGTGGAGACTCCTCCGTGCGCCCTGCCTCTTTCTCCCGTCTCTGTTAGTGATAAGTTGGCCGCTTTACGTTCCTGTAAGTCCGTCCATGGTCGTCTCTGACCTAAACGTGTCCATCATGACGCTGAGGCTGTGCTTTTAGTACACTGGCATGTGCAGGTGTTTAGTAGCTGCGAGCTTCTGGCTGTTTAATCGCATGTTTTATGTTTGTATGTCTAACACACTGATCCTACTTTATACATTCTGATGTACTGATGAATTAACATGCTTTATTTATTTACATACTTTAACAAAAGCAGTTATTCACTTCCTCATTCAAAGAGCAGAGTGTTATCTAATCAGCCGTTATGCTTTTGCTATTATCTTTACATCATTGGGCCTTATTTATCAAACGGGACATGAACAGATTCTTCTGTAAAGGAGCAGTTACACACAAAAAAATGTGTTTTTGATGAAAAGTTAATTTGTTGGGAAGATGTCCATTTAAGGAGATTCACTAATATAACGAGAAGGTAGAATGGTGAGATCGTTCAGATGTCGATGAGTTACTGTGATTGTTGTATACAGAGTACAGTCAAGTTAAAATATTTATTACAATTACACCAATTTAATCAACATAATATTATTAATGGGGTCACGGTGACTTAGCGGTTAGCACGTTCGCCTCACACCTCCAGGGTCGGGGGTTCGATTCCCGCCCCCACCTTGTGTGTGTGGAGTTTGCATGTTCTCCCCGTGCCTCGGGGGTTTCCTCCGGGTACTCCGGTTTCCTCCCCCGGTCCAAAGACATGCATGGTAGGTTGATTGGCATCTCTGGAAAATTGTCCGTAGTGTGTGAGTGTGTGAGTGAATAAGAGTGTGTGTGTGTACCCTGTGATGGGTTGGCACTCCGTCCAGGGTGTATCCTGCCTCGATGCCCGATGAC
Organism: Tachysurus fulvidraco; assembly: GCF_022655615.1. Classification (NCBI taxonomy): domain Eukaryota; kingdom Metazoa; phylum Chordata; class Actinopteri; order Siluriformes; family Bagridae; genus Tachysurus; species Tachysurus fulvidraco. The sequence continues at coordinate 941,022 of NC_062525.1, forward strand.
GCCTGAGATAGGCACAGGCTCCCCGTGACCCGAGAAGTTCGGATAAGCGGTAGAAGATGAATGAATGAATGAGTTTCATATTAATGACTTTAAAGCAAGCCATTTAAAATCTGTGAACCATATATTTTTTTGGGATAGAAGTAATGGCACATTTTAACAGGAGCGTGTGCTGCATTACTGGACGTTTTAGCACATGCATTTACATTTCTGGCATTTGGCAGACACCATTATACATCTGAGCAATTGAGGGACCCAGCAGTGGCAGCTTGTTGGTCCTGGGATTTGAACTCTCAACCTTCATACATCTTAACCACTAAGCTACTATTTCCCCTGCCACATAAAGGGGGCGCTCTTTCACCTTTGTTGTTTTCTTACTTCAAATGGGTTTTGGAGTTGTGGCTAAATCTAAACACGGATAGGTTTGACGATGTATCAGCGGAAAATTACGTAAATATGTTGGGAATTTTTAGTTAAGTTCAGCAGTAAAAAACTTTACGTGACTTTTCACTGCTACCGTAGTAAAAGGTGATAAATGAGGCCCGACGTTAGCACCACATTTAGTTGCTGGCTGTAGTTTAATTTTTAGATCGAACCTGCTTTTAATGACTAACACCATTTCACTGCAGTATATTCTGTCCTCCTTCTCGTAACATTATCTTTGCATTCTTCTCAGCTAAAAGTAACTATAACGGATATATCAAATCGAGTAAGTATCCCTTTTCTTCTTTTCCTCTAACTGGCCTTGTGTCTGTTGTTATTGCTTTGTCCTGTTTCTTTCTTTACGTTTACACCCTAGTGTTACGTCATAGTCTTAGGTCTTAGTTATGTTTTAGTCGCCATGTCAGTAAAGGATGAGATAAAGCACTGAATAAACCTCATAGGCTCAGACACTCAGCCTGCCCCAGGGCCTGCTGGGAAAATGTCAGTGTGAAGTACAGATATCACTCCAGATCCCATCCAGCAGCTGTGTAAGACTGAGAGAGGTGTGTGTGTGCCTTTAAACCCCAGTCACACTAACACACAGTTCTGTAGTGATGGACTCACTGTGACCTCACTGAAGAACATCACGCCCCCCGAGGGGACACTGGATTACTGAGCGAAGACTCCTTCTATAATTATCGTTTCCTTACAGGAGATGGTGTTCATCGTCCATGTGAATGAGCTGTTGCTATGGAAACGACAGCGTACGATATAAAGCTGTGATTTACCGCCGCCGTGTTACCTGAGCTACCTGTAATCATACAGCAGAGGGCGACGTTAATGTCTCTCATTAGACGAGTTCTCTATTCAGTGCTAAAGTGACAGTATTCGTTTCGTTTTCTGTACTGGGAACTGAACCCCTTGTGAAATATATAAATATATATACGATATATGTACGTTTTTGTGTAACTTGTTTCCTCAAATAACCTGAAGCTGTTATTGCTGAAAATAATTTTACTCCCACATCAGTTAATGTTAGCTGAATTTGATGTGTTACTGTATGTCATTGTTGTGTGACACGTTTTACACCTGCTGATTTCACCCTGCTGTGATGTTCACCGTGTAGCGATGGACGCCCCGGTGGTGCAGCAGTCCACTCTGTCACCTAAGAAAAAACCACGCAATGGAGGAATGAGAACTTCACCAAACTGCTCTCCAAAAACTATACGGTGAGAAGATCACACACATGACCTATGAGCTCGTGTGTATCCAGTCATTTATCCAGGCATTGAATCTGAGGCCCTTTATGTTTAAAATGACTGTGCAACTCTTGTTGAACATCTGGATCAGTGTTATTCCTGCTCACCAAAAGCTGTAGTAACTTTGGGAGGTTTGTTGTGGCCAAACTACAAACTGTAGTTTGTTGTGGCCAGAGACAAGTGAGACCCAGAGAGAGATGTTCTCCATATCTAAAGCACTAAAGTTACAGAGATGTTGAGTAAATCAGACGAGGGTCACGGACTGGACCAGGATGGAACGTCTCGGATCAGATTACGTCACGTTAATTGGACTAAAGGATAGTTAATTACTGGAAATTCTGGGCTCAGGGGAATGTCTACTAAGTTCTGACAGCTACAGCCTGTGGACAGGACTGGTCCTTTGGAGCAGGTGGAATTAGTCAGACTTTTAACCTTTTTTTTTGTTAGCTAACAAAAATCATACTTAATTATGGTTTTGTTCTACATGTTGATCTCAGACTCTTGTCAATGTCCAGACACGACCCTGTGTTGATCCCCAGCCACGATCAGATGGAGACGATGGATGATAACGTGAAGAGGTACGACTCTACCGGAATGTTCCACTGGTGTCCATCAAGAGACATTGAGAAGGTCGTACTGGTGAGTAAGAGTGTGATGTCTGTCACTGTAGAACAACTCCAGGAGCGATTACAGGACTCGGTGACGCAGGAAAGGACTGCAGTGTTAAGTGAAAATACAGAGGTTTTAGTGAGATTGATCAGATTTAATGAAACAATTGAGATTGATCAGTTACCATGACAACAGGGTAATTACAACAGCAGGAAAGTAAAGGACAAAATGAAACTTTGAACGTAATTATTTATTGAATTATTTAATTATTTTAGGACAAGCTTTGCGTTATTTTTGCTGCCATGTAGGTTTATATTTCTATTTATTTATAAAATAATTATTATATGCACACAGTGTGTGGCCAAAAGTTTGTGCACCCTGACCAGAACGTCCGTGTCTGTGTTGGACATTTCACGCTGGACGTTCACACGTCAATGAACAAGTGTATAATTATGTTTTACTTTTACTGCCATATTAGATTACATTTTTTTTTTTAGATTTTACACTTTTTTCTATCAGCACATGTTTTTTTATCCTCAGACTCGTAGTGAAGCAGCCATGACGGTTCTA
>NC_062525.1:948879-963879 GCF_022655615.1 Tachysurus fulvidraco
TTACCGTTTAAGGGACGCTCACCTGAGCGCGCCGAGTCAGTGCACCAAACGGTGAGCTTCACACACACACACACACACACACACACACACACACACACACACACACACACACACACACATGCAATCTTCCTTCCAAACTGATGATTTATTTTTCTTTACTCAGTGTTTATTATTATTATTATTATTATTATTATTATTATTATTATTATTGTCATTTTATCTGTTCATTTTAGCTTCATGACCTTTAATGATGACACTATCGGTTTAAAAAAGTTGTTTAGCTTGTTACGGGTTCTGAGCTTCTTAACAGGATTGTTAGCGTAGTCTTTAATAAAGTTGCAACATGGTTCCTCCAGTGAGCAACCAAACAAGAAGAAACCTTCAGTGTGATGATTCTTATTACTGAATACTAATTTCCGTCTAACTGATGACAGGTGTGTGTGTGTGTGTGTGTGTGTGTGTGTGTGTGTGTGTGTGTGTGTGTGTGTGTTAAATGTGATAAAGTATTACTCACTCTCTGTCTCACCCTATAGCTATGTGATCACCAATCCTCCGTACGAGTTCGAGTTGGTCCCCACAGACCTGATCTTCTGTTTGATGCAGTTTGATCACAATGCAGCTCACTGTCGCTCCACACTCTCACACTCCTCACACTCCTCACACTCGTCCAGTAAAAAAAGCTCCTCTGTGCACTCCATCAGCGCCAAACACGCCAAGACCCGAGAGCCACGAGACAAACCCAAGTATGTCCCTCTTTAACAAAAACACACACACACACACACACACACACACACACACACACACACACACACACACTCTGTCTTTCTCTCTGTCATGTTGTTTCCATCCATCTGTTTAAAATCCATGTGGAAACATCAGAAGTATGGACACGCCTCGGTATCAGTCTCTCTGCATGTCTTCAGTTCAAAGTGTGATGAAACTCAGTCTGGAGTAAAGAACAATTTAATATTTAAAACCACACACCACTGTAATAACACCGCCATTTTCCTTCCATATGTAAATATTTCTCTAAACAAGTCGCTTACATCAAGTTCTAAATAACTGTAACTTTAAATCTACACTTCGCTGCCCCCTGCTGTTGAATGTTAAGCTGCTTTTATATCACATCTTTGAGATTAACTGAAAATCATTTCACACGTATTAGAAACATTAATTTAATTAATTTTTAATTAAGTTCTTGTTAAAACAACATTAGGATGATGAACAACTCTTTTTGTGTGTGTGTGTCCACTATAAAACATAACCAAAAGTTGCTAGGCAACTGTGAAATATGTCACCAAGCATGGTTTAGCTAAATGCTAAAGCTAACAATGAAGCTAACTGTGATGTGGCGTTTGAGTATTTTCTAGACACAGTTACCATAGAAACGAAACAGAATCATAAAGAACCTCAACATTTAGATAAAATGTGATAATAAATCACTATTAAAGTTAGCATCAAGTTCTAAACAAGCCTCAGCACTGAGAAACAATACAGCTACTGTATGCTTCGTGGTGGCTCGTTGTCATAGTAACAGGGAAAGACTTGCTGTGGCTATATTTCTCTGCTAACTGAAGGTTAGCGATGTAGCTAGCTGTGAAGTGACCGTAGATGTAAAACATCAACACTTACCTCAGAGGTGTTGTTGGGTTTAAATGTAACAGCAAATGAACATTAAACTAATCTTCTCTATGTCTACAGTTACATGTAGCATTGACGGCTGTTGTCATGGTAACTGGGGAAAGCCTTACCATGGTTGTGTACAGCTTGTGTAATAAATCCTGCGATATTTCCTGCAGTTGTGTGTGGTTTTGTATGTGACCCTTGACTGCATGTGTGGCGCTTTTTGATGACATCATCTCGTTTCGCATTATAATGTATATAACAGCAGTTGATGGAAACACACAACCCCCTAAATGAAATTTGTGCCAGTTTGTGCGTGTATGTGTATGTGTATGTGTGTGTGTGTGTGTGTGTGTGTGTGTGTGTGTGTGTGTGTGTGTGTGTGTGTGTGTGTGTGAGTGAGAGTCTGATGTGAAGGCAAATGGCACATCCACACTGAACACACAAACACACACACACACACACATAAACACACACACACACAGTCACACATACACACACATTCACACACACATACGCACACACACATACTCAGACACACACACACACACACACACACACACACACACACACACACACATGTCAATGTTTCTGTTTCTTTGCTTTGTTTTGTGTTAGAGCCACAGTTTTTGTTAAAATGGTTTTGTTTGTGTTACAGTTATTTGGGTTGCTATAGAAACAGAGATCATTTTGCACTGAAACTGCACTTTAAGCATCTCGTTAAAACCATGTCGGTGAAAATCTTCATTAAATCTTTTTCTGTCTTCAGTCATGTTTCAGCTTTATTTCAGTTTACATGGACACATCACTCACACTTGAGCGCTCCGTTACAGTCCCACATGTTTAACACCTTCACAAGGAATAACAACACAAACACACTGTTCATCGTTTCCCTCTAACAGCAGGTCTCCAAGACTTTTATACATTTTGTATCGTTATATTACTATTTATTATTAAATGACACATTAATCTAGTTACGTGTTTAAAGTTACACATAATGCTGTGAACCTCATTGAAGCAAGAAAATGACCCAACACCTTCTGACCAATCAGAACCCTTTTATTGTGTTAACATCCACTCTCATGAAGAACACAGCTAACACAGCTTTCACTTCATGCCACTGCTCCAGAGGCACCACAAGGTTTTAAGGCAACAGTTTAAGGAACTCTAATCAGGAACTATACACAGGAACTCTAATCAGGAACTCTAAATAGAAAATCAAAGCAAGACTTGTTATAAGGAACCCTGAGCAGAACTGTGGGTGTGAAACAGGTCCCTCAGCTCAACTCTGCTCCTCCTCCTGAGCCCCTCATGTACACAGTGACATATTTTAGTGACTTGTGACTGATCTCTCAGTGATTAGATCTCTGCTCCATCTCAAAGTTTGCTATTATGTCAGAATTTAATTCTAATTATCAGTAAAACTATGACTGTCACTCCGTTCCCTTCACTAACATCAGAAATACCGCAGTCACATGACCAGAATCTAGCTTCTGATTGGTCTGACAGTCCAAAGTAAAGGTTCTTCACTTGTCCCAAAGCACAGACAGAGAACAAAGCAGAACCTGAAGCTGTCCAGAGAACCATTCTAGAACTGTGTATTAAAGGAGGCTGTACTATATTTACAGTACACTCATAAATATCCTGAATCCTTGAAGGTTCCCTGTTCCTTTGAGGGAATTAAAGCTCCTACTTTAAACATTACAGTGAAGTGTTTTTTATCACGAAGCGTAGAAGCGTTTTCTAAACCTAAGAATCCTCAAAGAACCGTTGAATTTCTAGAACACATTCCTAATGTTGCCTGATAAAGTGAGCGATTTGTCACGAGCCTCATGAACAGAACTTTAGTATTTAATCACACACACAATCTCAGTGTCTGTGCGTGAGAACCAAGAGGAAACTCCATTCCTGCATCATTAGGCAGCTTCCTGTCAGCGTTCCTGATGCTATAGAATCCACTTTATTCTGTTTAAAGGGAGACTGATGTTAAGGGTCTGATGATACACACACACACACACTTACACACATACACACACACACACACACACATACACACGCACAGACATACACACACTTACACACACACACACACACACACACACACACACACACACACTCACACACACACACACACACACACACACACACACACACACACACACACATGCACACACATACACACACACATGTCAGGGTTCTGTGTGGTTCCAGTTCCTGTCGTCCCATCATTAAACTGGCCTGTTTATGTTTTAACAGTTGCTGAGCGAATGTGGACTGTGTCTATGGTTAGTAAGTGGACATTCGGATATTTTCTCACTTCATTTGTTCTTTTCTTTCTCCTTCACATCATCACTCAGATGAAGCCCCGCCCCTTTTCCCTCTTATGAATGTTAACTTCAGTATTTTAAAGCTTGTCTCTAAATGACAGTAAAATGTTTCAAATGTTGTTAATGCTCTCATCTGTAACAAACGATTGTTCATATTCCTGTGTGTATAATTATTATTATTATTATTATTATTATTATTATTGTTGTTGTTGTTGTTGTTGTTGTTGTTAGGTATATTGTATAATAATAATAATAATAATAATAATAATAATAATAATAATAATAATAATAATAATATTACTCCTGGACCAAAGTACTGATTTTTTGTTAGTTTGTTTTGGGATATTATAAATCATGTAAAGATTACAGATATTATGAGGTAATAAATAATATGCTCTTAATAATATTCTCAGTAATTCTAATAAAAAGAGACATTTTCTGTATTAAAGCCACGAGCAGAGCTTCATTGCAGACAGAACAACGATTCAGTTCTTATTCTTTTTTATTTTTTTCTTTATTTTAATCTTTAAACGGAACTATTTATTATTTATTGTGTAAAACACTGGACTCGAGTGGAATGACCTTGATACCTAAAACACTGAGAGTGACTCCCTAAAAGTCAATGAACCCAAATTGATTCCTTTTGATTTTGATTTGAATCTGAATCATTTGAGAGATTGAAGCGTTTCGGAACACGTTCCTACAATTTGGATTGCAGGTGTTTAAGTGTGAAGATGATGAACACAGGACCAAACTTAAACTCAGACCTGCTCGCTCGGATGATTAGAGTCTTATTTAAAACATTTAATCCCTCACAGCTCTACAACAGCAGCTGCTCATTTCAGAAATGGTTCTGAGTAGAACAAAAGGGTTCTTTAAGGGTTCTTGGGATAATTAATGTAGGATGAGTTCCCCAATGTGACTGCCAAAGAACCAATAAGGTTTCCAGATGTTCTCAGGGTTCTTTAGTTTGTCCCTCTATCAGAACCTTTAAAGATTTTATCCAGTGTTCTGATCCATAGTATTCTTTGAAAAACAGGCTCAGAATAATACACTCTTTGGAACCTAGATCTGTTGGTCTTAAACCATTCACATTTAGTTCTTGGTTCTCTGTTGGAAAGGGAAATGGTTCCTCAGGGGTTCCTCAAGATTTTTTTCCGTGGATCTTTAGCCTCCCAACAGTGTTCTGCATGGAATGTTCCTTGTTATAGGGCTCTACAGAGAACCTTTCAGAGATCCACTCAGAACAACATCCACAGAACCCCTCAGGATTTAAAGGTTCTGAGAGTTTATACTATAAAACCCTGACAGGTTCTTTACTTTGTTTCTGTGAAGGACTGGGTTCCATTTAGAATCTAGAACCCTTTAACCATGGAACCTTTTAAAATCTTTTAATTTCTATTGATGGATCTGATCATGGTTCTGAAATGTGCAGGATCCTTTTAAAAGTGTTCAGTTTCTCTGAAGATCATCCGCTAGAGTCCTGTAGAACCTCCTGAGTGTTAGTGTGTTTCCTGCTTTAGAACACACCTGATTTCTGTTCAACAGAATATTGGTGTGTGTGTGTGTGTGTGTGTGTGTGTGTGTGTGTGTGTGTGTGTGTGTGTGTGTGTGTGTGTGTGTGTGTCTTTGTGGCAGGAAATACATCAACACACAGATGCACTGAAATAAATGTTCCACATAGAGTTAAGGGATTTATAGAAATGTACTGAAGGTGAGAAAGAATCCGGACTCACTGAGCTTCTTTTCTCCAAAGTGCACCGTGGATGAGTTGAGAGGTCACAGGTATGAACACACACACACACACACACACACACACACACACACACACACACACACACACACACACACACACACACACACACACACACATGCATGGAACCCCTGTGCTGATGGAACTTTGGGTTCTGAGTTTAAACAGATGCATTCAGTCTAATGTGAGTGACATCTTTAATGTTTTCCTGAGTGCATCAGAAGCTCCTTCCTGGTTTGACTTGCTAAATGCTAGTCTTGCTCGATGCTAACTGACACTAGCATTTGGTGCTTCACTGTCTGGTGTGTTTGCTGTACTCTACTCTTCCTGCATGGGGTGTTTGGGATTTTGCTTCATAGCTTACTGTGTTTTCTGGATTCTAAGATGTACTTTTAAACCAAAATTAAATTTTTGAACAAATTCCATATGTTTGAGTCGCAGATGAGAAGCAAGTGTGGAGTTTTCTCTGAGATGAAGCGGTGGAGTTGTTACAGTCCGTGTGCTCTGCTTTTATTTGTTTACTACGGTGGCTGAGAAGTGCAAAACAAATGAACAAATCTGAAAACACAAGACAAGTCAGACAACCCTGAAGAGGTAGGTATAATTTGTGAATGGAAACTTACCGATCACTGGACGAGACACTTGTCACTCAGATTTGTTCATTTGTTTTCGAATTTGTTCATTTGTTTTGCACTTCTCAGCCACCGTACTGTAGTTTACTGTTCTGAAATGAAAGAAAAAGTTTTCAGAATTTTTTTTAAAACTTTTTTATTAAACAATAAAATGAAATTAAAACACAAAATTCATTAAATTTATTCTCCAAAATTATTTTAGGAAAATAATATTTTTTATGAATTTCAGCACACAAAGCTTAGAAATAAAGTATTCATGAATCCAAATGTTTTTAAACACCTGGATTTTGGCTTTTTTTATTTTATATTTTTATTTTGAAATGACAAACGACTAAAAGGCAACGTACATGGATCTGAATTAACCTGTTACAAGTCTACGTCTCGTTAACGAGCCACCACCGCTAGGCTGAGAGGCTGAAGGTGTAAAATTGAGAGCACTCTGAAAATACAAAGAAATTCTGATGCTGAATTTAGTGACCTGAAAGACTTTTTCTCCAGGAAACACAGTAAGAGCATGATGAAGAGCTCTGAGCACCAGACTCAGAGGAAACATGCCTGCTGGGAATTCTGCATTTCTGCTTTTCTGATGCCTTTAAAATGTCTTGGGGAAAAAGAGTTGTGGTGTTTTTGTAGACATGAAAAGATCATCAGCTGAATTTGAAATCAGATAAATATTTGTGTGCTTTGAGAAACAAACCCCGACATGAATCTGCTGATATTCACATCAGAACACTGAACAAGTCTTTCCTCACTTACTGTGGAGTCAGTGATTCATTTCCTCTAACATCATGACCTGCAGTCCCCGAACACCGCCGCAGTTTATTTAATTACAGAACACATTATACTTTTTATCCCTTTATGGTTACGCGGAAGTCTGTGAATCGAGTTAGTTCCTGTTGTCTATTCCGTTCTCTCTCTAAACACTCGTCCCCTCAGGAGTCTCTCTTCAGTCTCTCTCTTCAAGTTAATGAGAGGGAAATCGCAGCTTGTGATCTTTCGTTACCATAGAAACCGTAATAAAGTGTAAACTGTCCTGAAGATCCATTTTCACCTCTGTCTTTTCCACAGAGCTGACACTGGAGACTCCTTCACCACATCACACACACACACACACACACACGCACACACACACACACACAATTACACAACTTATTTAATCTATCTCCGCTGTAAACCTCCCAGTGAACGAGCTGTTGCTATAGAAACAATACAGCATGCGAGTGCATTAATAAAACTAACACCTTCTGACCAATCAGAATCCAGAATTTGGCAGCGCTTTGGTTTAGAGCTTTTATAAATCTACCACAGGATTCATGCTGTGTGTGTGTGTGTGTGTGTGTGTGTGTGTGTGTGTGTGTGTGTGTGTGTGTGTGTGTGTGTGTGTGAGTGTGAGTGTGGTAAAGGTGAATATCAGCACATGAGTCTGAGAACCGTTCCTGCAGTAACATGCCAAACAAACTCAGATCAACCTCCTCACTCTTCTCACCGCCATCTCCATTCAGGCCCAGTCCAGGTGTGCGCTCAGTCCACCAATCAAACGCAAGAGGAAGTGAAGTGAGAGAGGACCAATCACGGAGCAGGAAATGTCTGGAGTTCCAGACCAGAGATGAGCTGCTTTGAGTGCGAGATCATGAACCTGGCAGTAATGAATCATCATCATTCACTTTGAGCTGTGAGCAGTTATTAGTCACCTGACTGCTGGACGTCATCATCATCATCATCATCATCATCACCACACAAACACAGATACATTATCAGGCTTCTACTGACCCAATGTGCAGATGTTAAAATGTGCTATAATTGTAAAAAGGGGCGTGGTCAATTAAAGTCTTTCTTTTCTTGACCATTGTGAAGTGTGTAACCTGACAAAGAGGTGTGTTATTGTAAAAAGGGGTGTGGCTAATTCTTGAGCATGTTTGCAGACATAAACCTAACAGAGTGGTGGAATCAGAAAAAGATCTGGTGTGGTCCATTTATTTTTGGGATTTTCTTGACAATCAAAAAGCATAACATGTTGATTGTAAACAAAGTGGTGGTGGTGGGGGGGAGTAACCTCTCAGACAGCTTGTGTTGAGTATCAGTTCAGTCAGTAAGCTAATGTGTGGTGTTGGAGTATAAAGGGGCGTGGCTTAGTGTCACAACAAATCCTCCTGCTCTTCTCATATATCCACCTCAGGGTCAGACATACAGTACATCTGAGATGTATGTGTAAATGGGCAGGGGCGGGCGGGGTCAGGGTGTGGTCAGGGTGGGTCAGGGTGTGGTCAGGGTGGGTCAGGGTGTGGTCAGGGGAGATTCTGTGAGTGAAAGGGTTGTGACATGCTGTAAATATCCCAGAAAGTCATTTTGCCCAGAAAAGGTCAGGTCTAAATATCGGCCGTGCGTTTTAGAATTTCTACCCACATCGATTTCTGGATCACAGAATAAATGAATGTAAACACAAAACAGATACAAAACACTTTTTCCTCATGCATGAGGGAATAAACCATGTGCAGGGTAATAAAACAAAGCTTTACTATGAGAGCGATTCACTTAAAGGTGGTTTAATCCTGAAACTCAGCATGCGGCTAATTGTTAGCGCTAAACTGTAACTGGTCTGCATGTTAGAGATGAATGTGTGAAGAGGCAGACTGCTCATTAGCATCGAGCGCTTCACCCTTCACTAGCATAAAAAATTCACACACAGAATTTCAATCTTTTCAAAGCTTTAGCATGCAAATTCATTTTCCGCAATTCACCGATCTGCAAACGTGGAACACGTGATGCCTTAAATCCAATACATATACACAGGAAAAAAGATTCTTAGCAAACCTGCTAAATATCAATGTTGCCTTAGTGTCATGATTTAGTCTGTAATCAACTTTATACGTTTATCTTTAACTTCATTAACATTTTACATTTACTACCAAAAACAGGCTGCTAGCTAGTTGGCTAATATGGAAATGTACCTTGTGTTACTTTTACTAGCTAACGCCACAATACTAGGGAAATGAACATGTGTTTGTGTTGTATTGAATGAGCTCTTTTCTGTTGCCTGTGTTTAAAATAAACACGTCTATGTTTTAGCTCCTGTAGTTTGGGTAATTTATGTTAGCAGTGTGCTAATTTTTTATTCAGTAAAAGACAGGAATGATTCAAGTTTACATTTAACTGTAAAAACTGATCTCCCAGCTGATGTTAGCATGAGGGATAACTGGCTACACTTGCTAGCTAACAGCAAAATAACCTGAGCGTTTATTTTTTATTAACACAGGTTTCATTTTGAATGATAAAATATTTCCTCTTGATGATGATGTTTTTTAAACACTGACATCTCATAGCTTAACACAATTTTTTTAGCTAACTGCTAGCCAGTAATTATATATGTTTATCTTATATGTTTAATGAGTAGATTTAAAATGAAGTCAATTATTTTACTGCTAGCTAATATTAGCCAGATGAAAACATGGCTAATCTCACTACCTGATAGTGAATTAATGGTGCATCCTATTAACACTTTTTACTTCAAATATTTAGCACTGTGATGACAAAAGTTTTAATCGTAATTTGAAATAAATCTTTGCTTACTGTCTTCAGCCGTAGATTTAGCTCCATCTGCTTTAACTAACTAGCACAGACTGAACAATGAGATGCTATGTTGCTAACTAACTTGCAATCACTGCTAATTAAACATTAAAAAAGATCCTATTAATAATAATAAGCTAAATAAATGTGTTGCCACGTGTTGCAAAGTGGGAGTGAGGATGTCCTGGTTTGGTCTCTTCAGTTTGGCGTGAAGACGCTCATGAGCTTGAGGTTTTCAGCTGAGATCACATTGCTAGTTTGTGCTATACACAGTAACAGTGACTCAGTTAAGTTCTGTTTGTGTTTCATGAACTGTTTGTTTCTGTTTGTGCTACTTAAACTCAAATGCTTATTAATAAGTGGGCGTGGCTAGCTAACACCAAATTAACACATGCTCAATAGTGCTACAGCAAACAGAAGCCATGGAGAAACCATCAATCATCTGTCCATATGAAGCTACTGTATTTCCTTCCTTTTGGCCACGCCCACTTCAGGTTAGATTTAGAGTGGTTAAGATGTCCTCCCCATTTCAGTTCAGTTTGTCTTATGTTAAAGTTTGAATCCTGCAGTAAGTGTCTTCTCCTTCATGTCCCTCCAGTTAGAAGCGTTATGTAAAGAACTTTGTGGAACCTTCACCTTTAAGAGTTTTTTGCTTCAGTCTGCTGTCCAGCTGCTTCTCAGGTTCCACTCCCTCACAACAGGTTCTAGAGTTCAGAGACTGGGTTCTTGTCAGACTGAAGTGACCAAACAGGTGATTAAACTCACTTGATCAAGAAGTGGCAGCCATGAAGATGATGAACTAGCTTCTACTGTTAGGGAACTACTAAAACGACTAGCATGCTAATTCAGATGATTAACTTAGATGCGAAATGATGAGACATTTTGATACTAACATTTTTTCATGCAGATTTTAGAGAATATCTTCTAAATATTTAAAAATCAGTGAGGTTCCTCTACACGTTCTCCTCCTGGTTCTCCTGCTAATACTGTAATTGCTCACGACTGGTTACGTCCTAAACAGACCGTTAGCTTGAGTCAGCAAGAAAGGAATTACACAAACATGTAAAACCAGCCAGCTGCAAGTGAACTCTGTTGTTATTTTTTCCTGTTCTCGTGTGTCTAAGTGAGGTTTAGGACGAGTGAAAATCCAGTCCTGAATATTTACTGCGATCAGATCGTCCACATTCTTCTTTTTTAATGTTTTTTTTGTAATAAGAAACGTGGGTTTGATTTTCCAGCCTCACATGCTATTGTAATGAAGATGGAAAGGAAATGTCATGAACATGATTTTAAGTTCAACAATAAAGTTGGCTGTCGTTAAACACGTCTGGTTTTTTATTCATGATGAAAATATTTTGTTTCACTCGATCCTGAAGATCCTCACACACAACAGCACAAGAAGATCAAGTCAAGTTTAAAGAAATACCGAATAAACAAAACGAATGCACCATTTAGTCACAGGGAAACAATACACATAAATTGTTTAAATTGTAGTGTTCAGATGTTTAGAACATTTAAAGTACATTTGCTTTCTGTTAATGTTATTGTCTAAGTGTCTGATTGTCTGAGTGTCTGATTGTCTGAGTGTCTGATTGTCTGAGTGTCTCTAAGCGTCTCATGATCTCAGTATGATTGTCTGAGTGTCTGATTATTTGAGTGTCTGATTGTCTGACAATTTGGGTGTATATTTGTCTGAGGATTTCAGTATCTGATTGTTTAAGTGAGTGTCTGATTACCCGATTGTCTGAGGGTCTGATTGAGGTTCAAGTTCTCTAGAAGATTCGGATTGCGTCATTTCACCTCCAGACATTATTTTTTATCTCTTTCATATCTCTGATGTTCTACTGTGACCTCCTGACATTGTGGTTCCACTGGGTGAATCTGACTTGTATCAGAATGACTGTTTACTTTATTTGGCAGAGAGTTTGATTATACATTTACATTTATAGTATTTGACAGACTCTCTTATTCGAGTCAAGTCAGTAAGCTTTTATTGTCATTTAGACCATATATATGTGACACAGTACACAGTGACATGACACGACGTTCCCCCAGGACCAGGGAGCTACAGAGAAAGACACAGATAAGGACTGAAGTAAGTTAGTCCTAGACACATAAAGTGTATCTGTACAACCTGGTGTACACAGTGTGAGACATGAGACAAGAAGACAGTGCAGGACAAAGAATACAGAATTGCAGAGAAAGGATACACAAAAGCAGCACTGACCAGTGTACATACTGTATGTACTATAGTTCATTTGCAGAGATACTGCTATTGTAATGTATTGTGCAAAACAGCAATCAACTGAAATGTGAAATGTGAAAGACAGCATGTGTAAAGAGCGACGTATAAACATGCTTAAGTCTATCATTGAATACATTAAGTGTGGTTCACTAGGTTACAGAAGATACCATGAGACTAAAACACTGTTCAAATTGGTTTTTTAACTACACACATACATCAAACATGGAGAAAGTGCTAGTTGCAGTGTTTCCTGAATAAGTAGGTCTTCACTCGTCATTTAAAGATATCCAGTGACTCAGCTGTCCAGACCTCTGGGGAAGTTCATCCCTCCCCCTCGGTGCAGAACAGAAAAGAGTCTTGTAGTAAACTTCCCTCTTACCCTGAGAGATGGTGAGACCAGTGGAGCAGTGCTGTAGATCTGAGGGTGTGAGGTGCAGTGTGAGGAGTGATGAGGGCTTTGGGGTAAGAGGGAGATGGTCTGGTTTTAGAAGACAAGCATCAGTGTTTAACTCTGATGTGTTCAGCTACAGGAGCCAGTGGAGGAACACAGCAGTGGGGTGGTGTGGAGAACTTAGGCAGGTTGAAAACAAGTCACACAGCAGCATTTTGGATCATTTGCAGAAGATGTAGACCTAATAGAGAGAGCTGAAGTACAGTGTTGAGATGACAAGAGCCTGAACATGTACCTGAGCAGCCAAATCCTTCTGATGTCATAGAGAAGGATCCAAAATGAGCGTGTCACATTAACAACTTGTTAGGAAAAGGACAGTTGATGGTCCATAGTTACCCCAAGGCTCTGAGCTGTGACTGAAGGGGAGATCGGATCATTATTATACATCAGTAGACTTCCACAGCTGTAAGCTATAAAGTCTAACTGGACCAGTTGTGGCTCTGAAACACAATTCTGCTGCTGCCAAAAGAAACAGTCCATTGGTCTTCCATCAGACCGGCTGAGGTTACAAGCCCAGAGTGGAAGGAGTGAGGTATGAATGTGTTTCCTGAAAACCACTGAAACACACAGCAGCATGATCTTGTGCTTCTACAGTGGAGCCCTGAGGACTTCTGCTGATGCCAGTAATGCTTTTTGGAAGCTTTTAAAGTGCGAAGCTAGAAGGAGGCTACTGACCACGGGGAGGTCAGAAGGTCTGATGGGGTTGAGAGGTGAGAGCATATGGGCTGGGGCGGGGGTGGGGTTGAGGTGGGTCTGGCTATTGGGGCGTGATCCAACACTATTTTGTTTTTATGTTGTTGTTTTTTCTGGATTTTGTTTGTTATGAAGGCGGAGCCTGAGAAACTAAAAAAACAACAAACAACAAAAAGAGTTAGATATTAAAATAGACTGAAAACTGGATCAGTATTTCCTAATTTTACACTTTTATCTTTAGCATAATGACATGTTCTTAATATAATTCTGAAATAATAAACTGTAAAAACATCAGCACCGATCACTGACGTCTAGACTGAACACGTCTGATGTCTGTTCTGTTCTCTCACCTGGACTGTGTCTCTTTTTAAACCAGCTGTGCCTCATGATTTCTTTATAAGTTGGAGCGTTTGTGTTATTTTTCAGGAACATTGTTAACAGTTTGACGCTCTCTGCAGTTACAAGACAGAGATTCAGATCAAAATAATATTTCACACGAAAAAAAAATCACTTCGCGATGCTAAATGTTATAAATTTGTTCAACAAAATGGAAGGATTTGCTCACCTGCAGAAACAAACTGTGAACACGTGTTAATCATCTGATCTGTAGAGTCAAAGTTAATGGTTCCACAGATCAACTCCACCATGAGCAAACCCAGACTCCAGAGGCTAGTAATATGTCCTAAAGACAAAAAGACAGCAGTCCCATAACACACAGAACGTCTAGTGCACACTCTTTGATTAGATCTCATTAGATCTCCACAGAACTCACCTGTACTGCTCGTGTAGAAATCTGACACCAAATACCCACATCCGAAGTCTATCAGCTTCACCTTCATCGTGTCTGTATTCAACAGAAAGTTCTTGGACTGGAGGTCTCCGTGAAAAACGTTGCGGTCGGTGCAGTGACTAGCAGCCAGAAGCACCTGCCACATGATCTCTCGAACCTCGTGTTCAGAGAGAAGATTATTCTTGTTCATTTGAAGGAATCCTCGGAGGTCAATACAGGGACTCGGTCTCTCCAGAACCAAGATAAAAGAAGTGGACACGTCGAGCCACTCCAGCAGCTCCACCACATACTCACAGCGGGGAGGCTTGGACACCATCTCCAGTAACTCCACCTCCCGAGGCTTTGTCCCAGGCTAATATTATATTATATTTGAGTGAAAAGGTGATAAACAAAGATGGTACAAGTAAGTAAGTAAACACACTGATCATGTCGGTCTCTATCTGCTCTGTAACAGTAAACACACTGATCATGTCGGTCTCTCTCTGCTCTGTAACAGTAAACACACTGATCATGTCGGTCTCTATCTGCTCTGTAACAGTAAACACACTGATCATGTCGGTCTCTATCTGCTCTGTAACAGTAAACACACTGATCATGTGGGTCTCTATCTGCTCTGTAACAGTAAACACACTGATCATGTGGGTCTCTATCTGCTCTGTAACAGTAAACACACTGATCATGTCGGTCTCTATCTGCTCTGTAACAGTAAACACACTGATCATGTCGGTCTCTCTCTGCTCTGTAACAGTAAACACACTGATCATGTCGGTCTCTATCTGCTCTGTAACAGTAAACACACTGATCATGTCGGTCTCTATCTGCTCTGTAACAGTAAACACACTGATCATGTCGGTCTCTATCTGCTCTGTAACAGGAGTCACGTGAGTTCACTTACAAATGATTCTTTGATAGTTTTGGTCAC
>NC_062525.1:966379-1003879 GCF_022655615.1 Tachysurus fulvidraco
AGCTCCATAATCAGCCAGAAGAAATAAAATATCTGTTGATCAGAATCGTTCAGATGACAGAAACTCTCCTGACATTTCCACTGAATAAACCTGAGCAGCTCGTCCTTCTGCATCTTCCCACTGCAACACACACACACACACACACACACACACACACACACACTGATGACATGCTTCACTACATCAGTACTGAAACACTGAACATGTGAGAGGAGCGAGAGCGTCTCACCTCATCAGAGGACCATGAAATTCCACCTTCTTCTCATCAGCTCTGTTTTCAGGTTGAGGTGTAAGATCTTCACGCTTAGACATGTTCCTCACCAGGCCTTTACAGTTCTGTGGAGCAGCAGCAGTTGATATGGTTATTGTTATTTACAGATGAATGTGTTTTAGTTTTATATCAGTCTCTACAGTTCGGTCATCTGTGGATTTCTGCTGATTATCTATACATCTCTGAAGGCTTTTGTCACACACTTGGTTCAGCTGATGCAGGTTTACTACAATAAGTACAGAAGCATTATGAGAGACTCAGACAGCTGAGGAAAACAAACAAACTGCAATTGCACCTGATTTCTACAGCAATAAATCAGTCCAGAAAACAATAAAATTTCAGTTATTAAAGGATTCAGAGTTTAGTTCAATGAAACTAGAGACAATGCAACTTAGACAAGAATTGAGCTGATACTAATCCCCGTCTAATCTCATGGTTTTGCAGAACAGGGTGGATAATTTCACCTTCTCTGATGGACTAGTGTTAGATTATGTGAACAGTGTGATGTAAATATTAATGACTTGTACACACACTCGTGAAATTTACATCTAACCAGCAGGTCAGAGTCAGAGGGACAAGGACAAGCTCCCTGAGACACACACTCATGTTTTGTATAAAATTTAATGCTCAGTTTGAACAAGAGACTTTTCTGATGCTCATTTTTCTGTACAAAGAGACCAGATTTATTTATTTATTTATTTATTTATTTATTTATTTATCTTTACATTAGCATCAATCACAATATACAACTACCAAGTGGCACGTTGTGTTAGTGGTGTTATGGGGTGTGTGTGTGTGTGTGTGTGTGTGTGTGTGTGTGTGTGTGTGTGTGTGTGTGTGTGTGTGTGTGTGTGTGTGTGTGTGTGTGTGGTGAGGTTTATGTTCAGGGTTCAGAGCTGAATCTGATCTAAAAACAAGAAGATTTTAAACCTGGACGTGTGGCAGGATCCCTGAGGTCACACACACCACTGTGAGGATCAGAGTCTGTAATCCAGTCCACTTTATTAGGAACACCAGTTTATTCAAACAATTATCAAGTCATGTTTATAAAGAACGGAAACCTGCTTTAACAACCAAGCAACCGTCAAAAGTCTCTGAGATTCTTCCTTTTAACAATGACTTTACAATGTTCACTTCCTGTAGCAGTGTTGACTAAGCGTCCGGTCAGAGGAAGACCCCAGTGCTCCTGCTTCAGAACACACACACAAGCCAAAGGAGAAACGGTCACAACAGGCGATGTGATGGTGACCAGAACAACACACAGTACAGACACACCGTCACGCTCACACACACACCTTTCTCCTCACACAGCCGAAGCCTCGGAAGAGTTTTGTGTTGATCATTTTTCTGTGTAAAGTAAAGATTAATCATGATGCAGATGTGTTAGAGAAATGACATGAGATTTGATCTACACACACTGGGCTTATGAACATATATGTGATCTGTGGTGTAATTCACACACCTGTCAGATTGAACACATCCTTCATCCTTCATGTCTTCAGCAGCTGCAGTAAAGATCTGCACCATCTCCGTGACCTCAGTGATTCTGATTCTGATTCTATTATTAATTCCTGCTCCCCTCAGTCACTGCACCGCCGCAGCAGCTCAGACACACAACTCGTCATGTCACAGGAATAAAGCAAGTTTTTCTACTGATTTTTTAATACGTTTGTTTATTGGTTTATTTGTTTTTTAGAACACACTTTGCTCATTTTTACATTATTTGATTTTTAATTTCAGAATTAGGGGGCACGGTGACTTAGTGGTTAGCACGTTCACCTCACACCTCCAGGGTTGGGGTTTGATCCCCGCCTCCGCTTTGTGTGTGTGGAGTTTGCATGTTCTCTCCGTGCCTCGGGGGTTTCACACACACACACACACACACACACACACACACACACACACACACACACACACACACACACACACACATATATTTCATAATGACATTCCTTTTGTACAGCTATCTGTCATAACACTTCATACTGTAACATACTTATATAAACACCACACTATATAAACCCTTTTTCAGTTATATGTACATATTACTACACCTGTATAACCTCATGCCCTTATTACACTGCCACTTGTAAATAAGCCATCTACGCACTTCTGATTAGATGCTAACTGCATTTCATTGGCTCTGTACATGTACCTTGCACAATGACAATAAAGTTGAATCTAATCTAATCTAATCTAATCTAATCCGATATGTTCTGACTCTATCACAGCACTTTATAGTTTGTATTCAACTGAAACAGCAAGAGACGACCTATTAAATACTCACCATAATGTTAAGAATAGAAAGAGTTGGAATTGATGTATAATTGTGTTGGGTCATGTTGGTGTAGAGGGCAATGAGACAGCAGATCTGACTGCAAAAAATGATTAAATAAAATAAAATAAAGAATGAGGAAATTATTAACATCCTATTTGGGACAGGTGAAGCGCAGTCATGGGATATAGATAACAAATGGAGACATTATTATAATATACAACATGCAGTCAAGGTCAAGGCAATTAAAGGGAAATGTAGAAGAGAAGAAGTGATTTTATCAACATTAAGACTATTTTTAATGTGAAAATGCACATCAGATAAATGTGATGCATGTAATGTGACAGAAAATGTGAAACATGTCGTAATGATGTGTAAAAACTTAGAAAGGGAAATATTTAAAGGAAAGATTTATGAGTTGGGAAAAGACCGGATTTTGAAAAGGATTTTAGGGTTTGGGTTTTTTGTTGTAGTTACACGAAGCCCTGAGGTTGCATATCCTCGTACAGTAGGTGGCGCTCTGGTTGCGACCCGCCATATAAACCAAGAAAGGAGAAGAACGACACATGACTCGTTCTTCCGCATTGTCGCTACTCGATCGGTTCCGCGCATGTGCGAAATGACGTCACTTCCTGTCATCGCCGACGGCAGTTTCGGATATGAACGCTATCCTTCCTGTTGTCATAGCACTTTATTTGTGTTGCTCGTTTAATGTCTGTTTTGTGTGTAAGTTTGTTTACTCTAACGTGTTTTTATGGTATCGTTGTCCTGAGCAATCACTAAAATAATATATAACATTTTAAGGTTAATATGTGACACTAAATAAAACTGCCCTCAAAAGGGTCACGTGTGATGAATTCTCTGAGACAAAGGATGGCTTTGTGTTTATTTTTCAATGTCAAGAGGAAACGGAAACATTGATGTCCTACTGCATTGATTTAAAAAAAGGCTTAAAGGTCAATGCCATGTTGAACAAATTAATTTATGAATAAATCAGTTGAATAAATCAGTTTTGTCCTGTTTTTGTAAATGTAAACACACACATCTGTATTTCCCAAATGATGTGTAACATAAACTATAGTTTAATTTCACTACATTTTCTCATACGTTTTATTTTGTCACATATTAACCTTAAAATGTTATATATTATTTTAGTGATTGCTCAGGACAACAATACCATAAAAACAAGTTAGAGTAAACAAACTTGCACACAAAACAGACATTAAACGAGCAATATTATTAATTGTTGAAAGGCAGACAAATAATAAGACTTGCAAATAAAGTGCTATGACAACAGTAAGGATAGCGTTAATATCCGAAACTGCCGTCGGCGATGACAGGAAGTGACGTCATTTCGCACATGCGCGGAACCGATCGTGTTGCTGTACGGATCCACAGATCTCTATACATAGATGTCGCCTTTGGGTCCCAAAAATGCGTCAAAACCGCCGCCATCTTTATACGGTGCTCTTGTACTTTAAACACATGGACGATGCCGGACTTCTGTGCTGCGTTTGGATGTTCAAACGAAAGAAATCTAAAAACCAGACAGAAGGCATTATATTACACAAGTGAGAACGTGTTTTATAATGTTGAATGTCAGGAAATTATATTTCTGGTTACATTGGTTTGTTTTAGTCCTTGGTTAACGACCGCAGCTAATCCATGTTAGTTACTCATTAGTTTGTGACAGTTATGAAAAACATGCTTTTTTTGCTTAAAGGTGAAAAGACCCAACTTTATGTATGTTCTGTAAGGTTCTCTTATCTGTCTAACATAGTTTATTAGATTGTCCTGTTTTATCAAGTTATTTCACTTAAAGACATATTTAATGACATTATGTCCGAAAAGGGTTTGGATTTTTTATCTTATGTTAATTAAAAAAATTATAATACGACTTGCTGTTTATATTTGTTTTGTTTTTATTGTATTTATATGATATTTGTGATTTTGTAATTGAATTTTTGCCATGAAAATTGAAAATAGCTTTTGATTGCTGTCAAACTTTGTTTTTTTTTTTTTTTTTTTTTTTTTGGTTTATTACAAAAGTGTTGTGTGAAAAGAATAGATAGAAGATTGAACAGTCTTTAGCACCTCAACTATCTAACTTTCACATTATGTTCTTTTCAAATTTGTGATTTGCTTCCACCTGCAAATTGCTTTGTGTATCATATTTAATAAACCAATACAATTTAAATGTTTAAATGAACATGTATAGTCACACCATTGTAGCAGTGTTACATACAGTAGGCTATAAGGTAAGGTAATATATGTGTGTGTATGTGTGTTTATACACACACACACACACACACACACACACACACACACACCATTGTAGCAGTGTTACATGCAGTAGGCTATAAGGTAAGGTAATATATGTGTGTATGTGTGTGTTTATACACACACACACACACACACACCATTGTAGCAGTGTTACATACAGTAGGCTATAAGGTAAGGTAATATATATGTGTGTATGTGTGTTTATACACACACACACACACCATTGTAGCAGTGTTACATACAGTAGGCTGTAAGGTAATATATATGTGTGTTTATACACACACACACACACACACACACCATTGTAGCAGTGTTACATACAGTAGGCTATAAGGTAAGGTAATATATATATGTGTGTATGTGTGTTTATACACACACACACACACACACACACCATTGTAGCAGTGTTACATGCAGTAGGCTATAAGGTAAGGTAATATATATGTGTGTATGTGTGTGTTTATACACACACGTACACACACACACACACCATTGTAGCAGTGTTACATGCAGTAAGCTATAAGGTAAGTAGTGATTGTTCATATGAAGTTTACTCAAGTGGAAGAATGTAAGTAATAAACTTACACCTACTAGCTCTATGTATTATATTGTGAAAAAGTAAATTATCTTAATATCAAAACTTTAAACTTTCTCTGGACTTAATGATAAATACACGTCTGACCTTTGGAACGAACCAAAAAAACAAACAAACTAGAAAATCGCATTCATGATGATTTATGGTGATTTTATTTCTTTGCCTACATTGACACTGATGCATTAAGAAGGGGGGGGGGGTCCCCTGTACCAAGATGGCGGCTCTATTGACGCAGTCGTTCCAATGTACTGCTGTATACAAGGCGACATCTAGTGTTCTTCCGAAAGTGAAAGTGTTTCTTCTCCGAATCGACTCCATTTAAGCGTTTGTACAAGTTAAAACATCTTTATCAGCAGCAGAAACGGTGATATTAATGTGACAGAACGAGGCCTGTTGACTAAAGGTAAGTTATTAGGTTATTTGATGGACTTTGTGTTAGAAGAATGTGGATATATTGTATATTAAACTCAGTATGACGTAAGTACTTATTAACTCTTGTACTGTACAGTTTTCAGCTTCCTCTCTTCACCTCAGGGTTTTTCCTACATTGACATTTTTTTGGCGGCCGCAAAACCGATTTTTTGTCCCGCCGAAGCCTTATTTGATGTGTAATTTGCTGTCTTGATTTGATCACTGCTGGTTATATATATGCTCTATATAATTGTGTTGGGACAAATAAAAATCTTGGGTTTTGTGAGTGACGCAGGTTAGTGAGCACAGACCCTCCCCCCCCCTCCCCCTGCTGTCAAAAAGTTGCCTTTCTCTTACAACTTGTGATAAGCATTTCGCACATGCAGCTGATATAACTTTTTAAATAAACGGAAAAATCTATCCAGTTATTGTGTGTGTGTGTGTGTGTGTGCGTGTGTGTGTGTGTGTGTGTGTGTGTGTGTGGTTGTGGTTGGTTAAATCTTTCGCGATGTAATAACAGCCAGGATTCCCACACAACACGTCCGCTAAAGTCCGATTCGCGACCAAATGACTCCTTTGAGCCGATTCATTATAACGAATGGTTAAAGCAGTCGGTCTGCGTCAGTGTGTGAATCTGTGTATAACAAATCATTACTTCTTAGAAGAACACACACGTGTGAAATGAGAAAGTAAGTGTGTTTACCGCATTTAGCGTAAGTGTTTAGAAAAATTTAGCCTTAATACTCCACAGTATGTAAAGGCCAATGACAATGTGTAGTAAATTACCTATAAAATCATTTAGTTTAAAGTTAGACTGGAGTGAGATGAAACTAGATCAAAGCACAAAGCAAGCTGTTGCTAGCTGCTAATTTTATTACATTTTATATGGTAAAAAAATTACACTATTACACCTTTTAACGCTACGTTTTTAATGCTACTTTTTAATTGATATGATTTTACTAAAATAATTATCAGGTCTATCAAAAAAGGATTTTTATCAAAACTATAAAAGCCAGTCGTGGAATGTTTTTATTTTTATTTTTTATGCATAAATAGGATAAGAAAAAAACTGTTTCTTTGCATTTATTGTAAATGTAACATTTATAGTCAGTATTGGGCTTGTGGGTCATGTGGGTACTAGGGTACTCTCTGCTGTGTGTGGATGACCATGTGGGTCAGTCACCACCGAAGACCAATTTTGACCCAGGAAAAACCCTGGTGTCACTTTATGGGTAATTAAACATTACAGGGGTTTAAACAGGATATTTTACACTAAAGGAGCAGAACTTTCAGAATAAAGATGTGAAAATGATTGTGCACATTTGTTTGTGTGTTTTCTAGGAGTGTGATCCATTCCATCAGAAGGGATCAGACTCTTCAGGACTCAGCTGTGTGTAAACTTTACTAATATATAAAGATGGAGACTCCTGATCTGGACACAGATAATGTTTCTACACCATCGAACAACTGGTAATCTACAACATCCTTGTGTTCTAGTCATTAAATATTCACATCTAAATTATTATTAGTAAATATGAAATGATTTAACCAAATGTTTTACTATTACAGTATATAACTATTAGCAAGGCTGTCAAATCTCACGCTGCTCACGCAATTGACCCAATCCTCACACTCTCACGCCACACCCCATATTCTCAGGAAAAAAAATCGCGCCGCATGAATTCGCAAAGCAACACGCAGAGACCAGACAGACAGTGTAGTGAGTTTTTTGTGACAACTGTGAGGGAAATTTATTCCCATAAACTGTGTAGTCATCCGTTCTCCATCCCATCTGCACCGTGTGAATCGTGAACACAGGCAGGTCAGTGAGTTACAGGGCGCTCCGTGTCTCCGTCCAGTTTAGGCTAATAACTAATAGGCCTGTGCTGTTATATAGTTTATATAGAATTAAGTTAGCATTAGCAGAGTTGTTTGTTGTGTAACACTGAGCAGTACATAACTTTATCATAAAAAACAGTACAAAAGCATTTCCAGATGACAAATATCTGGACATGTTAATTATTGTTTTCTAAGAACAGAATGTCAAGTCAATGACATCCCATAATAAAATGATTTTATTTATATCAATCACAACTCATCAATCATGTCCAGATATCTGACTGGTGGTGGTGTCAGTGTGGATAAATGTGAATGTTCTGTTATAGGATGTTATCTAAAGTGTCAGGGACAGGCAAGAAAAGAACGCTTGTATCAATGTGGGAGCTTATCAGCCCTCCAAGAAGTCCTGTGACCCTGAGAAGCAGCAGAACTTTAGATCAGAAGACAGTTGAGCCCTCAGATAAAGAAGAGAGACCAGGCCAAAAGCTTGATTAAAGCCCAGAGCGGAGCTGCATCCTATTGATGCTCCTTTAAAAATGAATGGTCAGAAAAATGGAAACAAACTAGACACAGCCTGGCCCTGGAGGGAACACTGTCATCTCTAATGGCAATCAAGATGGCAGACTTGGAGACTCTCAAGTGGGAGCTGCATCCAAATCAATGATTACGGCTGCAAAATCAGCCACCAGCACTTACAATAGAGCAAATGTTAATCTGTGAACGTGTTAATCACATGTTAATCTGTGAACATGTTAATCACATGTTTTCATTTACATTTACAGCATTTTGCAGACGCCCTTAACCAGAGCGACATACAAAAGTGCTTAAATCTCTAACACTGAATACATTAATGCTGCTCATTAGGTTACATACTTAAGATACCATCAGTTTAAAACATTTGTTCAAAGTTACAATGAAAAAGTGTCAGGTTTTTTTTTTTTTTTTTTTTTTAAATGCAAAAGATAAGGAAAGAAGTGCTAGTTGAAATGTTTCCTGAATAAGTAGGTCTTCAACCGCCGCTTGAAAATAGCCAGTGGCTCAGCTGTTAATCCTATTTCTGTAAAATGTTTGTGAAAATTAAATTAAATGTAAATCTCCCAAGAAATTCTGTACAGATACCAAATACTTTGACAATCAATAAATACTTAATACACTTCTGCTAATGCAAGGATTTTGTGTTTGTATTTTTTTTCCACACCAAGCCACACCCCTCTATAAGCCCCTCCCTCATAAAAAAGGCCCCCTCCCCCAAATCTCACTTTAAGCTGAACTCAAAAGTTGTAACTATACACTGTAAAACTGTAACTATACACATCTACCAGTCACTAATTCACAGTAAAAATGTATTGTTTAATGTAAGTAAAATAAAGAGTTTATATAAATGACTAAAACACTGTGTATAATTTTGTACAGTAAACTCCAGAGAAAGAGATCAGAATCACCAACACACAGCTGTATCTCCATGAAGAGTGATGGGTCTATGCATCATCCTCTGATGTTTAAAGATGGAGACTCATCACTTCTACGCAGGTAACGTCTCCTCACTGTTAATGTCACTGCTAAAGTCACATTTAAATGCAAGTTACATAAACAGGGGGCAAAATAAATACTGATACACAGTAATGGAGTCACTATTGTGTGTCCAAATACTTTTTTGTAATATTTAATCTTTTATTTGTGTGTTTGGGAAAAGTGTGTTTGTGGTGTGTTTAATATAAATAGCACTTGGTTTGACATGTTGTTTTGTAATACAGTGATATTCATATGTTAATGTGGTAGTTTTGGGGTTGCTGTGTGTTTAGTCTTCGCAGGTGAGACGACTGCTTAGCATTATTGAGCTAAAGTCTTAAGAATCATCTAGAGTTTGAATGTAAAAGTGTTAGTCTAGCTGAATAGCATCTGTCTTTACATTTACATTACATTTATGGCATGTGGGAGACTCCTTTATTCCCAGTGACTTACATGTACCTCATTTATAAATCTGAGCAATTGAGGGTTAATGGCCTTGTTCAGGGGACCAGCAGTGGTAGCTTGGTGGACCTGGGATTCAAACAAACTGTCTTCTGTGCTAATCCATAATAATTCTCTAAAGTCCTAAATAAACTTCTCCATAGATTCTTTTCAAATTCTGAACCAAGCAGCTTGGAAAAGAACAAACACATTCAACAGAGGATTTGGTTGATAAGAACATAGATGAGACCAGTGCCTCTTTTCCACCAAAAAGAACCGGTGCTGGTTCAGAGCTAGTGCTGGTGCTGGTTCAAAGCGAACCTTCTATGAACCGGTTTGCCTTTCCACCGGATAGAGAGCCATCAAAACGCCGAGTGTGACGTCACTGTACACGTGTCATGTGTCCCAGCAACTTTAGCACAGCAGCGACAAACACAACATCAACAATGGTGGATGTTACTTTACTGTTAATGCTCATGTCTTTGTGAACCTACATTAACACCCAAACGAGGCGAAATGTGTACGTGCAGCTCCATGTAATCTGTATAAACGGAGGTTGTAATCGAGAAAGTACTTAACATTATTTTATCATTAACACAGAAAAAAGTTAGCCTTAGCATGTAGCTACCTACTATCATGTGTGCTGATAAGTGATCATACTGAGGTAAAGTAAAAGTGTATTAAACATTAGTATACTTAAGGTACATTATCAAATGCGCCCACAGCCCGGGGCTACTCTTAGTCACACTCGTATCTAAAACAGTTAAGAATCATGGTGGAAGACGATATATAAGAAATATAATCATGACTATCAATCAATCAATCAATCAAATTTTATTTATAGAGCACCTTACAACTGCCAAAAGGAGCACAAGGTGCTTTCCAGTAAAACAACAATAAAAAACAAATTAAATAGAATCAATAAGAACACAATGAAACATAAAATAGCAGTTGAAACCGGGTCTATGCGTTAAAAGCTTGTATGAATAAATGTGTCTTCAACTGCGATTTAAAAACACTCAGCACAGTGATGGATCGTAAATGTGCTGGAAGTGCGTTCCACAGCTTCGGTCCCTTGATGGCAAATGACCGGCCTCCAAACTTCTCATAATTGTATTTGGGAATGACCAGAGAGGTATGTCCAGAGGAGCGGAGAGATCTGGCTGGTTGGTAGACCTTTATTAATTCTGTGAGGTAGGCTGGGGCCAGACCATTGATGGCCTTGAACACACAGAGAAGGACCTTATAATCCACCCTAAACCGCACCGGAAGCCAGTGAAGCGAGTGGAGGACAGGGGTGATGTGTGAGCGTTTGGAGGTGTTGGAGAGAAGACGTGCTGCCGCATTTTGTACTATTTGAAGCCGATTGAGAAGTGATTGATTAAGTCCAGTGTAGAGAGCATTACAGTAGTCAATCCTTGAGCTGATAAAGGTGATTTTACCTTGCTGAGTAGTCTTAACTGGTAAAAGCTCGCCTTCACTACTGCACTGATTTGCTTATCGAAATGCATACTCTTGTCAAAGATAACACCCAGGTTTCGCACGGTAGGAGCAAACTGAGGTGTTAGAGAACCAAAACTAAGAGAACTGCTGGATGAATCTGGGCTAAACAGGATGTACTCAGTCTTTTCTTCATTCAGATGAAGGAAGTTCTGGGAAAGCCACTGTTTGATATCCTGAAGGCAATTATGGAGAGGGTCCAATGCAGAACGATTACTCAAAATCACAGGAAGATAGATCTGGAGGTCGTCAGCATAGAAATGAAATTGAACATTGTGATTGGAGATGAGTTGACCAAGTGGCAGCATGTAGAGTGAGAACAGAGTAGGACCAAGAATAGAGCCTTGAGGCACACCAGATGATAGAGGAGCAACTGAGGAAGAATAGTCATTAAGCATTACTGAAAAGGTTCTGTTAGTGAGGTATGATGAGAACCAATTTAGCACTGCACCCTGCAGACCAACAACATGTTGAAGACGAGAGATGAGGATGGCATGATCCACGGTGTCAAATGCAGCGGTTAGGTCCAGTAATACCAAAACCACAGAGCTTTTCCCATCCAGGGCTCTAAGAATGTCATTATGGACCCTCAATAGCGCTGATTCAGTGCTATGTCTTGACCTGAAACCGGACTGAAAAGTATCACCAATGTCGTGCAGTTGTAGGTGAGACTGCAGCTGTGTGGAAACAAGCTTCTCCATCAACTTAGACAGAAATGATAGGTTAGATATAGGACGGAAGTTGGAGAATATGGAGGGATCAAGGTTGGGTTTCTTGAGCAGTGGTCTCACAATAGCGTGTTTGAGAGCAGCGGGAACAGTACCCACCCTAAAACAGCTGTTTATGAAGGGGACAAGGATGGGACCTATGATGTCGATCGTCTCCTTCAAAATCCTGGCAGGAACAGCGTCTAGGGGGCAGGTGGTAGGCTTCAACTCGTGGATAGCTTTTTTCAGGTCCGCCAGAGTAACTGCATCAAAGTTCTCTAGCACACATTGCGTCACACGAGTGGACATGGCAACAGTGGGGACTTGTGTAATGGTTTGCCTAGCAAACAAACAAAACCTTGTCCAAAAAATGTTGCTTGAATGCGTTGCATATGTTTACAGATACGTCATTCAATGCGACAGACACCGGATTTATAACAGAATTGATAGTGCTGAATAAAATTCCAGGGCGGTGGCTATTGTTATTGATGAGAGCAGAAAGGTACTGTCCTTTAGCTTCCTTCAGTGCACTCTGATAGGTGGCAAGACTGTCTCTAAACATCTCCAGAGACACCTGCAACCTATCCTTCTTCCATTTTCGCTCAGCCTGTCTACACCGGCGCCTGAGGGCCCGAGTTGTATCATTGAGCCAGGGGTCCAATGTACCATTGGTCGATTTAACCTTGTAGGGCGCAACAGAGTCCATAATCCGGGAGCAGGTGGTATGGAAGGAGGCGAGGAAACGTTCCGGGCAAAGAGACGATGCCAATTCAGCAGTAGAGGCGAGATCAGAAACAGAGAAAGCAGCAGCAAAGTCATCGACTGTAGATGAGGTAATAATGCGACGGCGATGGGGGGCAGTAGACGTTGGTGCAGGTGGAACAGCACAAATGTCAAACCGTATGAGAGAATGGTCAGAGATGGGAAAATCCATGACCTCACAGGTTGACACAATCACCCCACGAGAGATAATAAGGTCAAGGGTGTGACCTAACCTATGGGTGGGACAGGAAATGGACTGAGCCAGATCTAATGAGTCTAAAAGTGCCTTAAATTCATTAGCAGGTTTATCAGAGGGGCAGCAAACATGAATGTTAAAGTCACCACAGATTAGAATGTTGTCAAACTTTGCTAGAAACTCTGTCAGAAACTCTGAGAACTCAATTAAAAAATATTTATTTAATTTGGGCGGCCGGTAGATTACTGCACATAAGATCGGACAGGGTAGTGTAAGCACAAATACTTGTGACTCGAAACTGGAATACCCTCTAGTGGACAACTGGCGGCACTTCAGGGACTGTCTATGTAAGGTGGCTATCCCCCCACCCCTACCCGTTTGCCGCGGCGTGTTTAGGTAAAGGTAACCAGAGGGGAGGATTTCCGAAAAGGCACTGACGTCACCTGGGGGAAGCCAAGTTTCTGTGAGGAAAAACAGATCCAGATTGTGGGAGGAAATGACATCATTGAGGATAAATGTTTTGTTATTGAGCGATCTGGTGTTACAAAGTGCCATGCGGAACGTGGACAAGTTGACAGGTGACGATGTCACACGAGGAATTGGACGGAGATTTCCTTTGGCACAACCCAGAGTGGATGTTTCAGCTCGACGGAGACGTGGAAACGGAACACCAGTGTTGGAGCCAACCAGCCGAAGCCATCGATAGCATTCCCGCGATCTTCTAGCATTGTCACATCCTGGTTGATCTTGACCTCTCGGAGACGAAGGATCCAGGTGAGTCCTCAGCCTGACATGTAACCCGCCTCTCCGACCGCGTCTTCTGCGGCGCCTCCTGCCTGGTAGCAGACAGACAGGGCGTCGTCTCAGGAAAGGAGGAATAAATGTCAACAGTGGCGGTGGTGGTTTAAAGGACTGGGTATTTAAGAGGTGATTCGTTGTACAACGCAGTTCCATCAGCAAGGTGCGATCATACACAATTAACGATGAGACAGTAGCAAAATCAAACATGAAAAAACAGAGGAGCAAGTGGCAGGCCAAACACAGCGGAGCAAAGTAACTGATCCCAATTAGATGATCATATTTCGTAAGGCTAGACAGGACTTAATATAGGTCGTCTATGGCAGGTGTAAATAAATGATTAAAGAAGTGTCTATAATGTTGTACAGTAAACTCCAGGGAAAGAGATCAGAATCACCAACACACAGTTGTAGCTCCATGAAGAGTCATGAGTCTATGGATCATCATCTGGGGGTTAAAGCTGTAGACTCCTCACTTCTACACAGGTAACGTCTCTTAACTTTTAATGTCAATGCTAAAGTTACACTTAAAGGGTAATTTAATGAGATAAACAGGGGGACAAACTAAATACTACAACACTAGAACTCTGACTGTAATAAAGCCACTATTATGTGTTTAAATATCGCTCAGTCTGTTTATTGGGAAATGTTTTGATTGGAATGTTTGCTTGTGGTTTCTTTCTTCAAATGACATGTTGTTTTGTAATGCAGTGAAATTCATACGATGGCATTCAAATATGGCTTAAGTGTCCAAATAATAGTCTGTATACTACAGAGTCATTAGATTACTGAAAACAGATGATGAAGTCTAATAAATGAACCCCGTGTCTTCCTGCTTCTCCATATCACAGGGACGACCCAGAATCTGCTGGTGGAAATGAATTCCAGGAAATTTTCAAATTAAATCTGATGAAGAAGTTTCAGTGTTTGAATGGAGTGATAATAAACCTGGCAACCCAAACACTCCTGAATGAGATCTACACAGAGCTCTACATCACAGAGGGAGACAGTGGACAAGTCAATAATGAACATGAGGTGAGACAGATGGAGGCAGCATCCAGGAGAAGAACAACAGAGGAAACACCAATCAAATGCAATGACATCTTTAAGCCTTTATCTAAACAAGACAAACCCATCAGAACTGAGCTGACAAATACATCATCTAAACAAGACGAACCCATCAGAACTGTGCTGACAAATACATCATCTAAACAAGACAAACCCATCAGAACTGTGCTGACAAATACATCATCTAAACAAGACAAACCCATCAGAACTGAGCTGACAAATACATCATCTAAACAAGACAAACCCATCAGAACTGTGCTGACAAAGGGAGTCGCTGGCATCGGAAAAACCGTCTCTGTGCAGAAGTTCATTGTGGACTGGGCTGAAGGGAAAGTAAATCAGGACGTCCACCTCATATTTCCACTTCCTTTCAGAGAGCTGAACTTGATGAAGGACCAGAAACTGAGTCTGATGGAGCTCCTTCATGTGTTTTTTAAGGAAACAAAAGAAACAGAAATGTCCAGTTTGGAAAAGGTTCTGTTCATTTTTGACGGATTGGACGAGTGTCGTTTTCCTCTAGATTTTCAGAACACAGAGAGAGTGTGTGATGTAACTGAATCAGCATCAGTGCCTGTGCTGCTGATAAACCTGATCAAAGGGAATCTGCTTCCCTCTGCTCTCATCTGGATCACCTCCAGACCTGCAGCAGCTGATCAAATCCCCTCTGAGTGTGTGGATCGAGTCACAGAGGTACGAGGGTTCAATGACCCACAGAAGGAGGAGTATTTCAGGAAGAGGATCAGAGATCAGAGCCTGGCCAATAACATCATCACACACCTGAAGTCATTAAGAAGCCTCTACATCATGTGTCACATCCCAGTCTTCTGCTGGATTACAGCCACTGTTCTAGAGAGAATGTTGGGTGAAGCAGAGGGTGGAGAGATCCCCAAGACTCTGACTCAAATGTACACACACTTCCTCATCATTCAGACAAACATCATAAGAGAAAAATACTCAAAGAAGCAGGAGAGTGATGAAGAAATGCTTCTTAAACTGGGACAACTGGCTTTTCAGCAGCTGATCAAAGGGAACCTGATCTTCTATGATGAAGACCTGAGAGAGTGTGGTATTGATGTGACAGAAGCAGCAGTGTACTCAGGTGTGTGTACTCAGATCTTCAGAGAGGAGTTTGGGCTTCACCACAGTAAAGTGTACTGCTTTGTTCATCTGAGCATTCAGGAGCATCTCGCAGCTCTGTATGTGCACCTGACCTTCATGAAGAAGAAGAGAAATGTTCTTATACAGAATCAAGATGCTAAACATTGGATGAAAGAAAATACAATCTCAGGTGTACACATCAGTGCTGTAGATCAGACTTTAGAAAGTCAGACTGGACATCTGGATCTTTTCCTTCGCTTTATTTTGGGTCTCTCACTGGAGTCCAATCTGAAACTTTTACATGTTTTAGTAAAAAAGGCAAGAAGAAGCTCACAGAACATAAAGGATACAGTTCAGTACATTAAGGAGAAGATCAGTAGAAATCCTCCTACAGAGAAATCCATCACTCTGTTCCACTGTCTGAATGAACTGGGTGATGATTCTCTAGTGGAGGAAATCCAACACTACCTGAAATCTGGGAAACAAAGTAAACTTTCTTCTTCCCAGCTTTCTGCTCTGGTGTTTGTGTTACTGACATCAGCACAGGAGCTGGATGAGTTTGACCTGAGTAAATATTTCAGTACAGATAAGATAACAGAAGATGTTGTTCTGAAGATGATGCCTGTGATTACAGCATCCAGTAAAGCAATGTAAGTAAATGTGAATATAACTGTTCTACTGTTACAGTGTTAGAGAGAAACTGAACACACTCTAATATGGACTTTGGGATGTTCTGACCTGAAGGTGATACAGAGTGGAGTTCATGTAAATAGATAAATTAGGGAATAAAAACTGCATTAATAAATGAATGATACTGAAGTGCAGCTATTAAACATGTAGAAGCAGGTGATTACATTTGAGGGAGTTTTGTAGTTTTGTAGTTATGACTTATCTTAATATCTTACAATAATGATGAAGTTAATGCTGGTTTTATGTTGGATGTTTGATGTATATTAAACACACCTGTGTACCAGACATAAAGAACCATGTTTACTGCAGTAATGACAAATTCTAATCCCCAAAAAGTTTTTATTCATTATTAAGTTTTATTTGTGAGGTGGAAATGGTCTTTCATAGGAAACTGACAGTGCAAAGACTTCTACTCATTAGATATCATAATAATAATAATAATAATAATAATAATAATAATAATTAGAGACAGAGAAGGAAGACTCTAGAGGCAGGAGGAAGCACCAAATTAAAGTGAGAGACTGTTGGACTTGGACAGGGTAGATTTTGAACCTATATTCAGAACCTTTGAGAATTTTGAAAAAGTCGGTGAAAACCAAGGGTTTATTTCATTTAAGCATGAATTGTTGAGACAGGAATGTGGAAGAGCAGAGTCATGTTTTGTGGACATATAAAATATATACCAAACTTTATATACCACATTATTTTAATGTGTGAAACCGTATTAAAGTCTGCACTCAAATCTAACAGGACAAGAATAGTTAAGAGTTCAGCATCAGCAGCCATCAGGAGATCATTAGTGACCTTCACTAAAGCAGTTTCCATACTGTGTTTAGTACAGAACACAAACTGAAAGGATTCTAATAGATTATTGTCACTAAGTTTAGCATGAACCTGTGTGATAACGTTCATGTCTGATTAGAAAGTGTTCATTTAGCTGAAAAGTGCTCCCTTTAATGCTAATCTATAACACTACATGATAAGATTTTAGCTAATGTCAGTTTGATTCCTAAACAGAATTCTCTGTAGTTACTTCTGGTCAGATTATAACCAAGTGTCTCATGTTGTGGAAGCGTTGAGAGAATCACAGACAAGATGAAAAAGGTTCACAATTTACTTGTACTGCTGTACAACAGGACCCAACACTCCACATGAAGCATGAGAGAGGAAGGACCCTGATCATTGTTACACTGAGTTTTTATAAACATGATTCAAACAGAAACTGAAGAAAGGAAAACATTGTCAATCATCAGCTACATTACAACACATGATCATGTCCTGATCAGTAGAACATTACCAAGATCTGCCTAAGCTGATTCTGAGCCTTCAGTCTCGCCATCTGTCTCCATCTCATTCTGACACACTAATATTTTACACAAACAACCTCATACATACATCATACACCTTTGGTCATTTGGTCATTTTCCTCTTCTATGATGTTGAATTGTTGTTTAAATGTCAGTGTTACATTCTGTAATGTTTAATGTGAGATCTTTGTCTTTTTCAATACAAGACAATCCCATATTATACAGGACAGGGGAAACCCTACACTAGATACTAGTTAGTTAGCTGTAGTTAAACACTAACTTTACCCATTTTAATGACATCAACATGTAGATGTCGGCTGCAGTGTCACTTTAACCATATTGTCTAACTGCTGTTTGTACTTTCAGTATTTATAACAATGAGAAGGTTCAGTGAAAGCTTTGAGGACGAGTTTGATCATTTGTGTGAGTTCATTATGTTTTATTTTATTTCCTTTAGTATCAGCTGTAAATCACTTGGAGAAATAAGTTGGTCACCTCTGGTCTCAGCGCTCAGATCAGAAACCTCCAAACTGAGAGAACTTCATCTGACTGTGAAAAAACTGGATCTGTCCTGGAATAAACTGGAAGACTCAGGAGTGAAGATTCTCTGTGCTGGACTGGAGAATCCTCACTGTAAAGTGGAGACACTGAGGTAAGATCATCTCTCTGAGACTCACAATAACTCACTAAAAGCAGCAGTTATATACAGTGTTGTTTTTCACCTGAAATGTTCTGTAACACTACAACATTCAGAACAAATACATTAGTCATTAAGTGATGAGTTTTCTCACTTAGGAATTAAATAAACAAATAAATGAGTAAATAAGAGAAAAAATCTAAAAATGTAAAAAAAATAATTATTTTTAAAGCTATCAAAACTTTTGCAGCTCAAATAAACTTAATATCAATAATAATAATATAATAAAATATGACTGGTGCAGCCCCAGGGTCCTGGTCCCACCCATGTGGAGTCCTGGCCCACCTACATAAACTCTGTTATAACGTTAGTTATTAATAAACCCCAGTTGTCACCCACTAGGAGCTGCTGCTTTAAGAAGCTTCATTGAGTGACGTTGCTCAGTAACATTTCTGTGTGGTGTTTAGTCGTGTAACAGACCAGTTTAATAAAGACTTTATCTTCTCTGAAACAGACACCACACTGTGTCTTTACCCCTGAAACTCCTACACTGTAATCAGAGGATATAATAAGATGAAATGTGTTTCAGTTTGTGTTTACACTGGAGAACAGTGTCAGAGTGGAGATTGGACTCATCTGAGAGCTGAAGAACAGAACTGCAGTTGGTTTAGGAGTACATGGGGCAACACCGTCATTTTAACTCCAATTAAAACACTCAATGAATTTATTTCATATTATATGATGTGGTGGTTCATTCTATTCTGTTAAAATCATCACTTAAATAAAATTATATTAAATATCACCAAATTAAATAATAATCAGACAAATATAATGGATCTCCTCATAGACTGAAAATAAATCTCATCTAAAATAATTTGTGTGATTTCTGTTATATTAATACAATAATTGATCTAATATCATTAGTTAGATCATTAGTTTCCTTCATGATTTAACATCATAGCCTAAAAGTTTTAATAAAAAAAGCCTGTGTTTGATCTGATAGACTTTAAATATCATGGAGACCATGTTAAGTGTCCATACACACTAATGTGTAGTCTGACACAATCCTATTGAATGGTGAAGCTGTGTGTGTGTCTGTGTGTGTGTGTGTGTGTGTGTGTGTGTGTGCGTGTGTGTGTGTATGTATCTGTGTGCGTGTGTGTGTCTGTGTGTAGTTAGTTTTCTTACAAAAATACTAGTTCTGGATTTAAGGTTGTTTAGCTAAAAAAGTTTACATGTGTAATAGGGGTGTAAGAAAATATCGATACACGTGAGTATTCACACGTGACGATTCTCAAAAACAAAATATCGATATTTATTTAAAAAAATAAATAAAATTATACAGATTCATGGCAGTTTCATTTTGTTCCGTTTATATCCCAACCGCTAGATTGCAGTCTTATCTCTGAACTTAAACAGTGACAGGAAATAACACGTTAATGGAGATTTACGATAGTTCCTTAAGGTTAGGCCCGCGAAAATAAGGACGGAGAACTCACAAATGTTTAACTCTCAATGGTTTATTCCTCCGTACACAGGAAAAACCTCCATAATAACATGTTACTAAAACAAAAAAATACTCATTAGTATGAGAAAATGAAAATAAAAGAGAATATCGGTTGCAGCATCAGACTTCCACACACACATGTGGTGTTATAACTGAAGCGTGCACACTTTTGCGCATGCGCACATCCAATGGTGAAAGTTTGATTTTGACCTTGGTGGGGACATAATTTATTTGACATTGGTGGGGACATAATTTATTTGACATTGGTGGGGACATAATTTATTTGACATTGGTGGGGACATAATTTATTTGACATTGGTGGGGACATAATTTATTTGACCTTGGTGGGGACATAATTTATTTGACATTGGTGGGGACATAATTTATTTGACATTGGTGGGGACATAATTTATTTGACATTGGTGGGGACATAATTTATTTGACATTGGTGGGGACATAATTTATTTGACATTGGTGAGGACAACATTCCCCGTATTTTGTGCATAACACTGTTGTTATAAGAACACTTCCTTCCTCACATACCGATAACCTGCATAATCACGTTACATATTGCTTCATACAACGGAATATAGCCGCAGCCGACCTCAACACATTAGCGAAAAAGACACAGCCAATCAAACAGCGGTGTGGGTTAGAGAGGCGGGACTCAAAAAAGGCAAAGGCCAATCATTTTAGAGAGTTGAGTTACAGAGGCGGGATCCATTGCAGGTGGTAGCTCTGTTAACCGTTTGTGTTCCACTAGTTGCGCTATTTTTTACAGAACACCGTATAAAATATTTTCATCTTATTTAATGATTCCTGGATGAATGTTAAATGAAATAAGTAAAAAAGCACAAGACGGATATCAGTGGTTATGTATAAATATACATAGGCTTGGTCGAATTATCGCTAGGGACAATTGAGTGTTCCCTGGATATTGGTAGGGACATGTCCCCACTGTCCTTACACAAATCGACGTCCTTGCGCACATCCAACTAGTATAACAGTAATAAAGCGACGGCACATTGCTCTTAAAGGGGTAGCACCACTCCACTCGTTACATAGTACTAGCATAACGGCGCGCTACTAATGTTAACGTTAAAATAGTTCGCTATATATATGAAGATGCACATAGACGTGCCCTGACATCTGAGCATATTGACCAGTTTATCTTTCTCCAGAAAAACCTTGACATTAAATAAAAAGACAAATATAAATACAAATCAAAGAAACCTGTAAAATCCAAGTTTAAAGGTTCTGAGAATGTTCAACATCTGTAAATATTTTATTGTTTATATTTGTTTTGTTTTCTTTAGGAATCCTGCAAGCACTTTATTTTTTCATTGCTATTAAGCAGATATAATTCTTTTGTTCAGATCAACATGTTAGGACGCTGCATGCTACAACTGTAAACTGAAACTGTGAAGCTTTAAAGGCAGGGTCTAAACATATGTATGGTCTGTTTATAACAGCTAACATTTAATACATTTAATTTAACACATTTAATACATTTAAGAAATCCTGAAAGCACTTTATTTTTCTCCCTTTATTCATACTGCACATAAAGTGGTTCAATCATATTGAATGTT
Organism: Tachysurus fulvidraco; assembly: GCF_022655615.1. Lineage (NCBI taxonomy): Eukaryota > Metazoa > Chordata > Actinopteri > Siluriformes > Bagridae > Tachysurus > Tachysurus fulvidraco. The sequence continues at coordinate 987,862 of NC_062525.1, forward strand.
ACAGGGCTAATTGATGCAAATGCAGTTCCCACTGTGTTCTGTTTAAATAAGATTTCTTTTTTTGCTAAGGTTTGCATATGGTGGTGTTCTTGACAGCTTCCCTAAAACTTTATCCTATAATTAAAATAAGAAATATCCCAATATATCGCCTTGCTTACAATATCACAATGTATCACAACATATGATCTGCAGCTCAAAGTTACATTCATGTTTCTTACATTATATGATGACAAATAAATAAATAAATAAATAAGGGCTTTTTGTTTTTGAAAAAAAAAAAATAGATTAAAGTGATTGAAACGTCCCTGTGTACAACCAGTGAAGAGTGTGTCATTGTGTCTCTATACAGGTTGTATAATTGTGGTGTCTCAGATGAAGGCTGTGCTGCTCTGACTTCAGCTCTGAGATCAAACCCCTCACACCTGAGAGAACTGGATCTGTCTGAGAATAAACTAGGAGACTCAGGAGTGAAGATTCTCTCTGCTGTACTGGAGAATCCTCACTGTAAACTGGAGAAACTGGGGTAAGATCATCTATTAAAACATTAATAATAAATCATGGTCTAATCTTCATCCAGGTCGTAATAATAGATAAACACATTGTGTATAAATAAAACACAGTCACAGTTGTTCTTGTCAATACTGAATAAACCATTTACACTTTCACTGTCTGGGGTTAAAAAATACACCAATGAACTAACAACTTCTCCAAACACTAATTAGAGTCTGACCCTGTTTTAGGTCTGATTACTGACAGTCTGATCTTCTCAAGAAAGATCTGTTCATGTGAACTCGGATTAAAACAGAGATTTTGTTGAGATGTGAAACAGAGAAAAGTTACAGAAAACATTGACATTAATATTTTATTTCTCACATACACAACCGTACACAGTACGACACGTAGTGACATGTTTTTAATCTGTCTGTGATTTAAACATCAAATAAAATAGAATAATAAAAAAGAAACTAGAATAAAAATAGAATAGATGTAACAAATAGAAATGTAAGGATCAGTTTAATGGAGTGTAAAAATAAATGTGAATATGGATCAGTGGCAGAACAATGTGAGTGTTTTAATAAAGTTCAGATGTGTTAAATACTGCAATATATGAAATATGTTCTGTGTAAAATAAAATCTGGCTGATGTCTCAGTGTTGTGTATGAAAGGCCGGAAAAAGTCCAAGTTCTAGTCTTATGTGTTGTCCTGGTCTGTAAAGTGTGTGTTACTCAGTCCACAATAATACACACTGTCTACAGTCAGGGTCGACACTCGAGCCCCAGTAAAATGTTCCTGATAAATCAGTGTCTGATGATGTAGATTACAGTAGATATGTCTGAAAATAGGCTTCGTCTTCATCACACATTAATATTTACATCATGATTTAAAACATGAAGACTGATTGTAATGTTAGCTGTAGTGAAAATATCCTGTACACTTCAGCCATAAACCCCGCCCATCACAAGCCCCGCCCATCACAAGCCCCGCCCACCATAAGATATACACATCGGATTTATTTGCCACAGATTTGATCAGTAATGTTAAATTGTTAACTGCTAAAAGAAGCTTTTCTTTTCTCTTCTCATTTCTAAACTCTTCTAAAACTGGATGTGATTTAGTCATCAGTGAAAGCTTTTTGAAGTGATTTATTCATTTAGACGACTAGTTAGTTAGTTTTCTTACAAAAATACTAGTTGTGGATTTAAGGTTGTTTAGCTAAAAAAGTTTACATGTGTAATTGTAGTAAAGATCTTTACAGTGAAATAAAATGTAAAACTGAAATAATAAAATGATCTGCAGCTCAAAGTTACATTCATGTTTCTTACATTATATGATGAAATACAAACAAATAAACAAACAAACAAACAAACAAATAAATAAAGGCTTTGTTGGTGCTTTTGCAAAAAAAAAAAGCGATTAAACACTAGAAACGTCCCTGTGTACAACCAGTGAAGAGTGTGTCATTGTGTCTCTATACAGGTTGTTTAGGTGTGGTGTCTCAGATGAAGGCTGTGCTGCTCTGACTTCAGCTCTGAGATCAAACCCCTCACACCTGAGAGAACTGGATCTGTCCTGTAATAAACTAGGAGACTCAGGAGTGAAGAGTCTCTCTGCTGTACTGGAGAATCCTCACTGTAAACTGGAGAAACTGGAGTAAGATCATCTATTAAAACATTAATAATAAATCATGGTCTAATCTTCATCCAGGTCGTAATAATAGATAAACACATTGTGTATAAATAAAACACAGTCACAGTTGTTCTTGTCAATACTGAATAAACCATTTACACTTTCACTGTCTGGGGTTAAAAAATACACCAATGAACTAACAACTTCTCCAAACACTAATTAGAGTCTGACCCTGTTTTAGGTCTGATTACTGACAGTCTGATCTTCTCAAGAAACATCTGTTCATGTGAACTCGGATTAAAACAGAGATTTTGTTGAGATGTGAAACAGAGAAAAGTTACAGAAAACATTGACATTAATATTTTATTTCTCACATACACAACCATACACAGTACGACACGTAGTGGCATGTTTTTACAGTCACATTGTTTTTACAGTGACATGTTGTCTACAGTCAGGGTCGACACTCGAGCCCCAGTAAAATGTTCCTGATAAATCAGTGTCTGATGATGTAGATTACAGTAGATATGTCTGAAAATAGGCTTCGTCTTCATCACACATTAATATTTACATCATGATTTAAAACATGAAGACTGATTGTAATGTTAGCTGTAGTGAAAATATCCTGTACCCTTCAGCCATAAGCCCCGCCCATCACAAGCCCCGCCCATCACAAGCCCCGCCCACCATAAGATATACACATCTGATTTATTTGCCACAGATTTGATCAATAATGTTAAATTGTTAACTGCTAAAAGAAGCTTTTCTTTTCTCTTCTAAACTCTAAAACTGGATGTGATTTAGTCATCAGTGAAAGCTTTTTGAAGTGATTTATTCATTTAGACGACTAGTTAGTTAGTTTTCTTACAAAAATACTAGTTGTGGATTTAAGGTTGTTTAGCTAAAAAAGTTTACATGTGTAATTGTAGTAAAGATCTTTACAGTGAAATAAAATGTAAAACTGAAATAATAAAATGATCTGCAGCTCACAGTTACATTCATGTTTCTTACATTATATGATGACATAAATAAATAAACAAACAAACAAACAAATAAATAAATAAAGGCTTTGTTGGTGCTTTTGCAAAAAAAAAAACTGATTAAACACTAGAAACGTCCCTGTGTACAACCAGTGAAGAGTGTGTCATTGTGTCTCTATACAGGTTGTGTCAGTGTGGTGTCTCAGATGAAGGCTGTGCTGCTCTGACTTCAGCTCTGAGATCAAACCCCTCACACCTGAGATACCTGGATCTGTCCTGTAATAAACTAGGAGACTCAGTAAAGAAGCTGCTGTCTGATCTTAAGGATGATGAACATTACAAACTACAGACAGTGAGGTGAGTAATGACCTGTTAATAAAAGTTTACCCTCATTATCATTACACATTGATACACATCACATTTCTCTTCAATAACTTTCACATTATCAGGTTAGAAAATGTCACTATATTCTGTTTAATCAGGATTTTTCTAACGATTCTCTTTAATGCTGTTTTGTGTTCAGTAAAGTGTGTTGATGTAAAATTCATGTGAAGGCAGAAAACAGGGATTCAGACAGTCTACAAAAAGTCACCAATGAGTTGATGAGAGTGATTGTTAATGAACATTGTGTCTTCTGTCATTCCTGTAAAATTCACCTGAGTTTGTTCTTAAAGTCTGCACTTAAATATAAATGTAGAACAAGATCTAAATGACACAGTAGTGTTTGTTATATAAAAAAGCTCCTGTGATTGGATAAGAGCAGTGATGTGATGGGTAAAGATCTGGGGTCTCATTTATAAAACTGGGTGTAGGATCCCTACTAAAAGTTTACGTACACCCAAAAGCCAAAAATGGAGTACGGCAAAAAAAATTGTGATTTATAAAACGGTGCGTACGCAAACCTGTAAGCAATGTTCCCTTTATAAATCACAGATCACCTGCAGATGTGTGTACGTGAACCAGCCTCAAATCCCGCCCTGTACACGCCCATTTTTAACCATAAATAGTCGATACAAATCACTGCGCAGGCACGAGAGTGGACCTCGTTATAATAATAATGTGTTTAATAATGGGGTGAGGAGCAGCATCTCAGGGGTAGTAACTGTCACCTGCAGGTTATAATTATATTAAAAACTAAATTGTTACAGTTTCTACTTTTTAATATTGTTAACTCACCAAGAAGCCAGCCATCACGTAGCTACTGCGCCTGCATTTAGTCTGTTCCCTACACTGTTATGTGTCAAGATAAAGGAATGTGTTGAATGTGTTGAACCAGGGCAGCGTGCCACAATGTTTGTGAGGGTCGTGTTGGAGTCACATATGATTTGCACATTAATAGAATGCACATGCTTTCTGTTAACATAAGCAAATTCATTTTCAGATGGTGCCCTTATAGCAACATGAGCGCAGTCAATTGTGCTGATTACATTTGGGAAACCAGACATTGGTGCAAATTGCATTTTAATTTCGGCCTGTTCTCACACAGCGTAGGGGAACCTGATGTATCTCACACAGTGTAGGGGAACCTGATGTATCTCACACAGTGTAGGGGAACCTGATGTATCTCACACAGTGTAGGGGAACCTGATGTATCTCACACAGTGTAGGGGAACCTGATGTATCTCACACAGTGTAGGGGAACCTGATGTACCTCACACAGTGTAGGGGAACCTGATGTATCTCACACAGTGTAGGGGAACCTGATGTATCTCACACACTGTAGGGAACCTGATGTATCTCACACAGTGTAGGGAACCTGATGTATCTCACACAGTGTAGGGAACCTGATGTATCTCACACAGTGTAGGGGAACCTGATGTATCTCACACACACTGTAGGGGAACCTGATGTATCTCACACAGTGTAGGGGAACCTGATGTATCTCACACAGTGTAGGGGAACCTGATGTATCTCACACAGTGTAGGGGAACCTGATGTATCTCACACAGTGTAGGGGAACCTGATGTATCTCACACAGTGTAGGGGAACCTGATGTATCTCACACAGTGTAGGGGAACCTGATGTATCTCACACAGTGTAGGGGGGGAACCTGATGTATCTCACACAGTGTAGGGGAACCTGATGTATCTCACACAGTGTAGGGGAACCTGATGTATCTCACACAGTGTAGGGGAACCTGATGTATCTCACACAGTGTAGGGGAACCTGATGTATCTCACACAGTGTAGGGAACATGATGTATCTCACACAGTGTAGGGGAACCTGATGTATTGACTACCCATATTAAGTATACCATTCAAAACGACAGATATTATGGCACTCAGGGACGGCTGTGATATACCAGACCTATAGGGTGAGATGATAGATTCCAATAGAATTATTTCATATACAAAAAGGTCTTACATACAAAGTTGAGGATTACTTATAGTTCTTTTTTATATAAATAATTTACGTGTCTGCCAATTCCCGCTGGAAACAGCCTGTTGCCAAGAACCCCAGAGTGGTGAGGACTTGTATTTGGACTGGGATGGCATGGTTCCGGCGTGTTGCCCTCTCTAATACTGGACCCAATTCAACACATAGATCTAAGAGCACAGCTCTAGGGAATCTAAATCGGCTTATTAGCCAGTCATCATCATGGGCCAGGAAATCATCATGGTCCCTGAAAACTCGTTCTCTCCTTATTCTCCCATTGGCGTAATCCTCCAACAGTGCCAGCAGTGCCATCATGAAGCATTACATACCGGGTCACTGGAGGATTTATATGTTTCTAGCAATTAAACTTATCGTTAACACCTTGACAAAATCACAGAATTAATTTCTGGGCGAAAATTTAAGACGTAAATGTTATAGTGAGCACATACTTCTTCATGACGGCTTTGTAATGAACACCGTAATAGTTAGGACCAATGATGAGTAGCGATTGTGCTTCATGACTGTATTTGCAGACTTTGACATTTTATGATGTACATTAAGGAAAATATTTAGTTTGTACACTGTGTTCTGCAGTTCTCTAATAAAAGGGTATTTCATGCTATTCTGTATGACATGTAGTCGCGCAATCTCCTCCTGCGCTCCCGTTGTGGACAATGTGACTGTAAGGCAGCGCTGATTATTCATTCATTCATCTTCTACCGCTTATCCGAACTTCTCGGGTCACGGGGAGCCTGTGCCTATCCTCAGGCGTCATCAGGCATCGAGGCAGGATACACCCTGGACAGAGTAGCACTGATTATTATTATTATTATTATTATTTTATTTTATTTTTAATACATTTTTAATTACGTTTGGATTCTACTAGATTTATAACACTGTTGGATTTAATCCTCATGATAATGTGGATATAACGTATGAAATGGAGTGAAAATTAAATGTCATTAATTCTTATAATCGTTCTTCTCACATTTATTTTCTACAATCTAACTTCAGTTTACGACCTCACCATCTGTGTCGCCAATTCCCTTTGTCTCCAGAATATGTGTACGCACGTCTCAAAGATTGCTTAAAGGTTGCACATTCTCCCGTCAAGTTTGTTTTTATAGATCACAACCTTTGCATGGGAACTGGTGTACGCACGTTTCCAGCCCCGTTTTGTTCGTACACACGCTTTATAAATGAGACCCCAGCTCATTATCCTGTTAGAACTTGTGGAAGTTCTCATTTGTTCTAGTTAAATGTTAGAACACAGATGTTAGTAAGAATGAAGAAATGTTAAATGATTCATTATAAACAGGAGATGATGATGTTTCTGTTGGAGCAGAGATGATTACATGCTGTTGGTCATGAAGTACCACAGTCCACTTTGTGCTGATTAATTCACATCTTTTTCTTTCATATTCAGGTTCTAATGAATATCTGTGTGATGAAGACTCCAGTGTTCCTGCATTACCATGATGGAGAATAGAGAACATGTTTATTAACACATCACTCATTTAGTTCTAACACATTAAACACACACAGAGACGTGAGAAGTGTGTGTTCATCGTGTACAGTGAATCAGACTAAACACAATTCTACACTGAGTTTATAATGACCTCTGATCCCTGGATAAAATTCCCTGGACCTCAATCCCATAAAAACCTGAGGGATTATTTGTAACAGCAGGAGAAAATCCACATGAACTCGAGCTGAACCCTGTTCATTTTACTGTTTGTGTGATTTATTATTTGTTTATTATTGTAATATGATTTACACTTTTTACACATGTACACTTATAGCTATAATTACTGGACACATAACTAAAATCATATTGTATAAAGGTACTTAAAATGTCTTGTATACATATAAAGCAGGAATGCCAAACTTCACAAAGGATATGAACCAGTAGGGGTTGCGGAAGTGCCTTCGATTGGACCTTCATGCTGTGGGCTAAGCCCTTATCAATAAAATTGATTCAATTAAATAATGGCACACAAGTTGTGCTACTCAGGTGTCACAAGTTAATTATAGGCACGTGACCAAGAGACTATAAATAAGTGTGCCGATGGCGAGAAAGGCACCCGTCATGTTACAATACCAACACAAAATGCAGTTTGAAAAGCACTGTTTATTTCACTTACTTACAGTGCACGGCTGCTTCCCCCCAGTTTAACATCTTAACATCTCAGCAACATAAAACACTTGCAGTAAATATGTTGGAAAATATCTAGATGGTAATGAAATTGAACAGCCATCAGCAGCAACAGAATTGTTTCATTCAAATTGATTGATCAAAATCATTTAAAATCTAAATTTGTGTTGCTTTTATAAATTAAAACATTTACTCAGTGTTTTTTGTTGTAGTGTTTGTTTAACATTGTCATTTTCTCTGTTTTGTTGACACATCATATGTTAATTGTGTTAACTAATCAGTGTTTAGTTTAACTCACACACACGTTTACTGAAGTGTAAGTTAAATATTTTGTCAGTTTAACAAGATAGTTTTAAGTTGATGATTTTTTGTTGTTTTAAATTCAGTCTCAGTAGTTTTTTTTCACTGCAAAAGACATCTAGTAGAAAAACATCCTCAAATGGTTTAAGTAATCGACAGAAGAACTTAAAAATGTAACTGTTTAATAAAGTCAACTTAAATGTAAAACAGTCCAAACATAATATTTAAAGTCATATACACTTAATTGCTTTAAGTAATCAACAGTAGAAAATGTTAACTGTTTAAGTTGTAAACTTAAATGCAAAATATTCAGAACTTAACAGACTTAAAACCATGACCACACAATGCAGTAATTGTATTTTATTTTATTGAGACATATTACAAAGCAACAATTGTCACTGATAGTGACTGATGACACTGATGCTCTTCACTAAGATGTAAAACCAGATGTAAAAGATGTAAAACTAGTCTTTAAAAATAAGCTTTAAACAGTAAGAACAGTAAAATGACTACTGTTACTACAGTCTATTCTTACATATTGCTGCAGACATTTTCTCTCACAATCACTGAAATACCCTGAAACTACTTTTTTTTTGTTTGTTTTAGGAAATGAAACTTGTTTCAGTTGAATTGTGAAACAATTTTCTTGTAAAACAACATAGTTTTTTTTTAATGTTTGCTCAGTACATAAATTTCAAGCCTGGAAAATGAAAACTCATTTGAACAACACTTACCAACTTTAAGTGGCACAATATATTACAACATTTAACATTAAACCGTTTTGCTTAAAGGCAGGGTCTCCGATTTTTGAAAGCCAGGGTCCCACCCCTGTATTGATAGCTCCGCCCACACATACATACGTAACCCAGGCAAATAATGGAAAGAAATGTGTCTTTATCAAGTCAAGAGGCTTTTATTGTCATTTCAACCATATATAGCTGTTGCAGTACATAGCATAATGAGACAGCATTTCTCCAGGATCATGGTGCTACATAAAAACAAAGACAGGGCTAAGGACTTGTAAGTAGTCTTAAGAGCATATTATTTATTACCTCATAATATCTGTAATCTTTACATGATTTATAATATCCCAAAACAAAAAATCAGTACTTTGGTCAAGGAGTATTATTATTATTATTATTATTATTATTATTATTATTATTATTATTATTATTATTACACAATATACCTGATAATAATAATAATAATAATAATAATAATAATAATAATAACACATGTCAGGGTTCTGTGTGGTTCCAGTTCCTGTCGTCCCATCATTAAACTGGCCTGTTTATGTTTTAACAGTTGCTGAGCGAATGTGGACTGTGTCTATGGTTAGTAAGTGGACATTCGGATATTTTCTCACTTCTTTTGTTCTTTTCTTTCTCCTTCACATCATCACTCAGATGAAGCCCCGCCCCTTTTCCCTCTTATGAATGTTAACTTCAGTATTTTAAAGCTTGTCTCTAAATGACAGTAAAATGTTTCAAATGTTGTTAATGCTCTCATCTGTAACAAACGATTGTTCATATTCCTGTGTGTATAATTATTATTATTATTATTATTATTATTATTATTATTATTATTATTATTATTGTTGTTGTTGTTGTTGTTGTTGTTAGGTATATTTAATAATAATAATAATAATAATAATAATATTACTCCTGGACCAAAGTACTGATTTTTTGTTAGTTTGTTTTGGGATATTATAAATCATGTAAAGATTACAGATATTATGAGGTAATAAATAATATGCTCTTAATAATATTCTCACTAATTCTAATAAAAAGAGCCATTTTCTGTATTAAAGCCACGAGCAGAGCTTCATTGCAGACAGAACAACGATTCAGTTCTTATTCTTTTTTATTTTTTTCTTTATTTTAATCTTTAAACGGAACTATTTATTATTTATTGTGTAAAACACTGGACTCGAGTGGAATGGCCTTGATACCTAAAACACTGAGAGTGATCTGTTCTGAAATGAAAAAAAAAGTTTTCAGAATTTTTAATTTTAACTTTTAAATTAAACAATAAAATGAAATTAAAACCCAAAATTCATTAAATATATTCTCCAAAATAATTTTAAGAAAATAATATTTTTTATGAATTTCAGCACACAAAATACTGAAAATACAAAGAGATTCTGATGCTGAATTTAGTGACCTGAAAGACTTTTTCTCCAGGAAACACAGTAAGAGCATGATGAAGAGCTCTGAGCACCAGACTCAGAGGAAACATGCCTGCTGGGATTTCTGCTTTTCTGATGCCTTTAAAATGTCTTGGGGAAAAAGAGTTGTGGTGTTTTTGTAGACATGAAAAGATCATCAGCTGAATTTGAAATCAGATAAATATTTGTGTGCTTTGAGAAACAAACCCCGACATGAATCTGCTGATATTCACATCAGAACACTGAACAAGTCTTTCCTCACTTACTGTGAAGTCACTGATTCATTTCCTCTAACATCATGACCCGCAGTCCATGACTTTTTATCCCTTTATGGTTACGTGGAAGTCTGTGAATCGAGTTAGTTCCTGTTGTCTATTCCGTTCTCTCTCTAAACACTCGTCCCCTCAGGAGTCTCTCTTCAGTCTCTCTCTTCAAGTTAATGAGAGGGAAATCGCAGCTTGTGATCTTTCGTTACCATAGAAACCGTAATAAAGTGTAAACTGTCCTGAAGATCCATTTTCACCTCTGTCTTTTCCACAGAGCTGACACTGGAGACTCCTTCACCACATCACACACACACACACACACACACACACACACACACACACACACACACACACACACACACAATTACACAACTTATTTAATCTATCTCCGCTGTAATCCTCCCAGTGAACGAGCTGTTGCTATAGAAACAATACAGCATGCGAGTGCATTAATAAAACTAACACCTTCTGACCAATCAGAATCCAGAATTTGGCAGCGCTTTGGTTTAGAGCTTTTATAAATCTACCACAGGATACATGCTGTGTGTGTGTGTGTGTGTGTGTGTGTGTGTGTGTGTGTGTGTGTGTGTGTGTGTGTGTGTGTGTGTGTGTGTGTGTCTATGTGAGTGTGTGTCTGGTAAAGGTGAATATCAGCACATGAGTCTGAGAACCGTTCCTGCAGTAACATGCCCAACAAATTCAGATCAACCTCCTCACTCTTCTCACCGCCATCTCCATTCAGGCCCAGTCCAGGTGTGCGCTCAGTCCACCAATCAAACGCAAGAGGAAGTGAAGTGAGAGAGGACCAATCACGGAGCAGGAAATGTCTGGAGTTCCAGACCAGAGATGAGCTGCTTTGAGTGTGAGATCATGAACCTGGCAGTAATGAATCAGCATCATTCACTTTGAGCTGTGAGCAGTTATTAGTCACCTGACTGCTGGACGTCATCATCATCATCATCATCATCATCATCATCATCATCACCACACAAACACAGATACATTCTCAGGCTTCTACTGACCCAATGTGCAGATGTTAAAATGTGCTATAATTGTAAAAAGGGGCGTGGTCAATTAAAGTCTTTCTTTTCTTGACCATTGTGAAGTGTGTAACCTAACAAAGAGGTGTGTTATTGTAAAAAGGGGTGTGGCTAATTCTTGAGCATGTTTGCAGACATAAACCTAACAAAGTGGTGGAATCAGAAAAAGATCTGGTGTGGTCCATTTATTTTTGGGATTTTCTTGACAATCAAAGAGCATAACATGTTGAGTGTAAACAAAGTGGTGGTGGTGGGGGGGGGAGTAACCTCTCAGACAGCTTGTGTTGAGTATCAGTTCAGTCAGTAAGCTAATGTGTGGTGTTGGAGTATAAAGGGGCGTGGCTTAGTGTCACAACAAATCCTCCTGCTCTTCTCATATATCCACCTCAGGGTCAGACATTCAGTACATCTGAGATGTATGTGTAAATGGGCAGGGGCAGGCGGGGTCAGGGTGTGGTCAGGGTGTGGTCAGGGTGGGTCAGGGTGTGGTCAGGGGAGATTCTGTGTATGAAAGGGTTGTGACATGCTGTAAATATCCCAGAAAGTCATTTTGCCCAGAAAAGGTCAGGTCTAAATATCGGCCGTGTGTTTTAGAATTTCTACCCACATCGATTTCTGGATCACAGAATAAATGAATGTAAAAACAAAACAGATACAAAACACTTTTTCCTCATGCATGAGGGAATAAACCATGTGCAGGGTAATAAAACAAAGCTTTACTATGAGAGCGATTCACTTAAAGGTGGTTTAATCCTGACACTCAGCATGCGGCTAATGGTTAGCGCTAAACTGTAACTGGTCTGCATGTTAGAGATGAATGTGTGAAGAGGCAGACTGCTCATTAGCATCGAGCGCTTCACCCTTCACTAGCATAAAAAATTCACACACAGAATTTCAATCTTTTCAAAGCTTTAGCATGCAAATTCATTTTCCGCAATTCACCGATCTGCAAACGTGGAACACGTGATGCCTTAAATCCAATAAATATACACAGGAAAAAAGATTCTTAGCAAACCTGCTAAATATCAATGTTGCCTTAGTGTCATGATTTAGTCTGTAATCAACTTTATACGTTTATCTTTAACTTCATTAACATTTTACATTTACTACCAAAAACAGGCTGCTAGCTAGTTGGCTAATATGGAAATGCACCTTGTGTTACTTTTACTAGCTAACGCCACAATACTAGGGCAACGAACATGTGTTTGTGTTGTATTGAATGAGCTCTTTTCTGTTGCCTGTGTTTAAAATAAACACGTCTATGTTTTAGCTCCTGTAGTCTGGGTAATTGGATGTTAGCAGTGTGCTAATTTTTTATTCAGTAAAAGACAGGAATGATTCAAGTTTACATTTAAATGTAAAAACTGATCTCCCAGCTGCGAGCTAGCTAGCTGATGTTAGCATGAGGGATAACTGGCTACACTTGCTAGCTAACAGCAAAATAACCTGAGCGTTTATTTTTTATTATATATGTTTTTTATTATATATTTTAATTATATATGTTTATCTTATATGTTTAATGAGTAGATTTAAAATGAAGTCAATTATTTTACTGCTAGCTAATATTAGCCAGATGAAAACATGGCTAATCTCACTACCTGATAGTGAATTAATGGTGCATCCTATTAACACTTTTTACTTCAAATATTTAGCACTGTGATGACAAAAGTTTTAATCGTAATTTGAAATAAATCTTTGCTTACTGTCTTCAGCCGTAGATTTAGCTCCATCTGCTTTAACTAACTAGCACAGACTGAACAATGAGATGCTATGTTGCTAACTAACTTGCAATCACTGCTAATTAAACATTAAAAAAGATCCTATTAATAATAATAAGCTAAATAAATGTGTTGCCACGTGTTGCAAAGTGGGAGTGAGGATGTCCTGGTTTGGTCTCTTCAGTTTGGCGTGAAGACGCTCATGAGCTTGAGGTTTTCAGCTGAGATCACATTGCTAGTTTGTGCTATACACAGTAACAGTGACTCAGTTAAGTTCTGTTTGTGTTTCATGAACTGTTTGTTTCTGTTTGTGCTTCTTAAACTCAAATGCTTATTAATAAGTGGGCGTGGCTAGCTAACACCAAATTAACACATGCTCAATAGTGCTACAGCAAACAGAAGCCATGGAGAAACCATCAATCATCTGTCCATATGAAGCTACTGTATTTCCTTCCTTTTGGCCACGCCCACTTCAGGTTAGATTTAGAGTGGTTAAGATGTTCTCCCCTATCTCAGTTCTTCACATTGTCTTATGTTAAAGTTTGAATCCTGCAGTAAGTGTCTTCTCCTTCATGTCCCTCCAGTTAGAAGCGTTATGTAAAGAACTTTGTGGAACCTTCACCTTTAAGAGTTTTTTGCTTCAGTCTGCTGTCCAGCTGCTTCTCAGGTTCCACTCCCTCACAACAGGTTCTAGAGTTCAGAGACTGGGTTCTTGTCAGACTGAAGTGACCAAACAGGTGATTAAACTCACTTGATCAAGAAGTGGCAGCCATGAAGATGATGAACTAGCTTCTACTGTTAGGGAACTACTAAAACGACTAGCATGCTAATTCAGATGATTAACTTAGATGCGAAATGATGAGACATTTTGATACTAACATTTTTTCATGCAGATTTTAGAGAATATCTTCTAAATATTTAAAAATCAGTGGGTCGGTGAGGTTCCTCTGCACGTTCTCCTCCTGGTTCTTCTGCTAATACTGTAATTGCTCACGGCTGGTTACGTCCTAAACAAACCGTTAGCTTGAGTCAGCAAGAAAGGAATTACACAAACATGTAAAACCAGCCAGCTGCAAGTGAACTCTGTTGTTATTTTTTCCTGTTATCGTGTGTCTAAGTGAGGCTTAGGACGAGTGAAAATCCAATCCTGAATATTTACTGCGATCAGATCGTCCACATTCTTCTTTTTTAATGTTTTTTTTTGTAATAAGAAACGTGGGTTTGATTTTCCAGCCTCACTTGCTATTGTAATGAAGATGGAAAGGAAATGTCATGAACATGATTTTAATTTCAACAACAATAAAGTTGGCTGTCGTTAAACACGTCTGGTTTTTTATTCATGATGAAAATATTTTGTTTCACTCGATCCTGAAGATCCTGAAGATCCTGAAGATCCTGAAGATCCTCACACACAACAGCACAAGAAGATCAAGTCAAGTTTAAAGAAATACAGAATAAACAAAACGGATGCACCATTTAGTGACAGGGAAACAATACACATAAATTGTTTAAATTGTAGTGTTCAGATGTTTAGAACATTTAAAGTACATTTGCTTTCTGTTAATGTTATTGTCTGAGTGTCTGATTGTCTGAGTGTCTCTGAGCGTCTCATGATCTCAGTATGATTGTCTGAGTGTCTCTGAGCGTCTCATGATCTCAGTATGATTGTCTGAGTGTCTCTGAGCGTCTCATGATCTCAGTATGATTGTCTGAGTGTCTGATTATTTGAGTGTCTGATTGTCTGACAATTTGGGTGTATATTTGTCGGAGGATCTCAGTATCTGATTGTTTAAGTGAGTGTCTGATTACCCGATTGTCTGAGGGTCTGATTGAGGTTATGTCTTACCCTGAGAGATGGTGAGACCAGTGGAGCAGTGCTGTAGATCTGAGGGTGTGAGGTGCAGTGTGAGGAGTGATGAGGGCTTTGAGGTAAGAGGGAGATGCTTTGATTTTAGAAGACAAGCATCAGTGTTTAAATCTGATGTGTTCAGCTACAGGAGCCAGTGGAGGAACACAGCAGTGGGGTGGTGTGGAGAACTTAGGCAGGTTGAAGACAAGTCACACAGCAACATTTTGGATCATTTGCAGAAGATGAATTGCATTCATATGTAGACCTGATAGAGAGAGCTGAAGTGCAGTGTTGAGATGACAAGAGCCTGAACATGTACCTGAGCAGCCAAATCCTTCTGATGTCATAGAGAAGGATCCAAAATGAGCGTGTCACATTAACAACTTGTGAGGAAAAGGACAGTTGATGGTCCATAGTTATTATTGGGTCGTGATCCAACATTATTTTGTTTTTATGTTGTTTTTTTCTGGATTTTGTTTGTTATGAAGGCGGAGCCTGAGAAACTAAAAAAACAACAAACAACAAAAAGAGTTAGATATTAAAATAGACTGAAAACTGGATCAGTATTTCCTAATTTTACACTTTTAGCTTTAGCATAAAGACATGTTCTTAATATAATTCTGAAATAATAAACTGTAAAAACATCAGCACCGATCACTGACGTCTAGACTGAACACGTCTGATGTCTGTTCTGTTCTCTCACCTGGACTGTGTCTCTTTTTAAACCAGCTGTGCCTCATGATTTCTTTATAAGTTGGAGCGTTTGTGTTTTTTTTCAGGGACATTGTTAACAGTTTGACGCACTCTGCAGTTACAAGACAGAGATTCAGATCAAAATAATATTTCACACGAAAAAAAAAAATCACTTTGTGATGCTAAATGTTATAAATTTATTCAACAAAATGGAAGGATTTGCTCACCTGCAGAAACAAACTGTGAACACGTGTTAATCATCTGATCTGTAGAGTCAAAGTTAATGGTTCCACAGATCAACTCCACCATGAGCAAACCCAGACTCCAGAGGCTAGTAATATGTCCTA
>NC_062525.1:1008879-1056379 GCF_022655615.1 Tachysurus fulvidraco
TTCTGATGCTCATTTTTCTGTACAAAGAGACCAGATTTATTTATTTATTTATTTGTTTGTTTGTTTGTTTATTTATTTATTTATTTATTATTTATTTATTTATTTTGCTTTCTTTGCATCAGCATCAATCACAATATATACATTTATTACAATGACAATAAAAAGGTCAACTATCAAGTGGCCGGTTGTGTTAGTGGTGTTATGGGGTGTGTAATGTGTGTGTGTGTGTATGTGTGTGTGTGTTTGTGTGTGTATGTGTGTGTGTATGTGTGTGTGTGTGTATGTGTGTGTGTGGTGAGGTTTATGTTCAGGGTTCAGAGCTGAATCTGATCTAAAAACAAGAAGATTTTAAACCTGGACGTGTGGCAGGATCCCTGAGGTCACACACACCATGTCGTTTTGGACTGATGGATATACAAAACATCTGGTACAAGAACAAATGCATCAAGTTAGGAAAATACACACACACACACACACACACACACACACACACACACACACACACACACACACACACACACACACACACACACACACACACACACACACACACCATACCGTTCACATCCATTCAGCACTAACTGTCCGCGAGCCTGGAAGATGTTCCCTGCATAGAAACGTCCTTTGACACCTGAAGATAAAAACAAGCCTGTGAGGATCAGAGTCTGTAATCCAGTCCACTTTATTAGGAACACCAGTTTATTCAAACAATTATCAAGTCATGTTTATAAAGAACGGAAACCTGCTTTAACAACCAAGCAACCGTCAAAAGTCTCTGAGATTCTTCCTTTTAACAATGACTTTACAATGTTCACTTCCTGTAGCAGTGTTGACTAAGCGTCCGGTCAGAGGAAGACCCCAGTGCTTCTGCTTCAGAACACACACACAAGCCAAAGGAGAAACGGTCACAACAGGCCACATCACATGATGGTGACCAGAACAACACACAGTACAGACACACCGTCACGCTCACACACACACCTTTCTCCTCACACAGCCGAAGCCTCGGAAGAGTTTTGTGATGATCATTTTTCTGTGTAAAGTAAAGATTAATCATGATGCAGATGTGTTAGAGAAATTACATGAGATTTGATCTACACACACTGGGCTTATGAACATATGTCTGATCTGTGGTGTAATTCACACACCTGTCAGATTGAACACATCCTTCATCCTTCATGTCTTCAGCAGTGGACTTCTGCAGTAAAGATCTGCAGCATCTCCGTGACATCAGTGATTCTGATTCTGATTCTATTATTAATTCCTGCTCCCCTCAGTCACTGCACCGCCGCAGCAGCTCAGACACACAACTCGTCATGTCACAGGAATAAAGCAAGTTTTTCAACTGATTTTTTAATGCGTTTATTTGTTTTTTAGAACCCAATTTTGCTTATTTTCACATTATTTGTTTTTTAATTTCAGAATTAGGGGGCACGGTGGCTTAGTGGTTAGCACGTTCACCTCACACTTCCAGGGTTAGGGGTTCGATTACCGTCTCCACCTTGTGTGTGTGGAGTTTGCATGTTCTCCCCGTGCCTCGGGGGTTTCCTCCGGGTACTCCGGTTTCCTCCCCCGGTCCAAAGACATGCATGGTAGGTTGATTGGCATCTCTGGAAAATTGTCCGTAGTGTGTGAGTGTGTGTGTGTGAATGAGAGTGTGTGTGCCCTGTGATGGGTTGGCACTCCGTCCAGGGTGTATCCTGCCTCGATGCCCGATAATGCCTGAGATAGGCACAGGCTCCCCGTGACCCGAGAAGTTCAGATAAGTGGTAGGAAATGAATGAATGAATTTCAGAATTCCATAAAATGTGACATAAGTGTTGAAATTCACATGACGGAATGCACAGAAACCAAGTAAAGAACTAAACTAATCATTGTTATTAAACACAAACCAATGTCAGTGTACCATATTTCACAGTATGGAGTCTCATCGGTAATGTATAATGTATAAAACCAAGCAGATAATGATTAAGAGTTCCAGGTAATGTTCACATTATACATCAGAATAACGACAAAAGTGTGACTTTAACTGTTGTATGTGGATCATTTACCTCTGCACCTGGCTTCTGCCCCTTGTCTGGAGTGTGTGTGTATGTGTGTGTGTAAGAGTGTGTATGAGTGTGTGTGGGTATGAGTGTGTGAGTGTGTGTGTATGTATGTGCCCTGCTAAAAAAAAAAAAATCATTGCTAGTCCAGCATAAAGTATGTTTTGCATGCTGGGACCAGCTTGGGATGGTGGTATGCTGGTCCAGCATTAGGTGCTGGTTGCTGGTGTGAAGGCCAAACAGCCTGGGATGCTGGTGTGCTGGTCAACATATGTTGTCTTGTGGATGCTAGTATAATCCCAGCAAGACCACAACAAAATCTGTTACATATCACATTTCTTAGTTAAATAAAGACCAAGACAATTTTCTAGAGAATTGTAATTCACTTTTTAATAAAGAAAAACATTCTATCATTATATTCCTATCATTATAATATATAAAGTTTGTTTGAACTTTGTTTGAAGTTTGTTTAAAATATTTATTAGACAATGACATTTGCCATCACACTGTAATTTACACACGTGCCCAAATAACGTTACACAATATAACCTTTACAACACACATTTTTGTTCTTAGCTTCCGCTCTCTTTTAGCGAGTAACATGTAGCATGTGGTGGTGATGACCATGTTTTTTAAGAGGTGCTACCTGGAGTCGTTTGCCTTTAGACAACTCCTTCTCTATGTCTTCTTTATTCTCTGAAAAATTATAGAAACAAAATAAGAAACAAAACTATATATCACTCATTTGTTTATATTGTGCAGTGAACGAGTTACATACCTTTAAGCATTAGTATTTGTGCCCTGAAGTCTTGCTTCCATCGTACCCAATAAATCTGAGTTTGGTCAAACATGTCATAGTTAAAGTCCTTAATTTCGCTAGTTTTAACAACCGCCATGCAGCCGTTATCCAGGTACCTCATGTATGCAAACATTCTGATTGCCAGTGATCAGCAGATTCGTCGTGTAGAAGCGGAAGCTTTTTATTTACCCCAAAACAAAATCCTAATTACGGTGGCAAAAACATGATGATCTGGAACACGTGCACTTATACTAATTTCGATAAACACTGTAAGGTATATAATGTAGTCGAAAACCTTGCGAGATTTATTTTTGGAAAGTGCTGGAACTACATTTACCTTCATGAACATAATTGCTTAAAATTTTGCATAGCAACGCTGATGCTGGGTAATATCTCTTTACATTACCGCTTTACTAAAAAAACAGACAAACAACACTGTAAAAAAGATTCATTGGCTAAACAACCATTACTTATAAAAATAAATAAACTAAACACAAATAACAAAGTAATTTTAACTTTCCAACCTCTACTTAGCATATATAGTGTCTGTAACTGAAATATATAAGTTACAAGGTGAACCTAAGTGTATGCCTAAATATAATGAAAAAACATAAACTAAAATAGTATTAAAATTGCATCAAAACTAAGTAATTATAACATAATATTTTAAGTATATGACTGTGAGCCACGTGATATGCAAATCTGGAAAAAACTGGAGCCATTTTGTGATGCACATGTGAAGACGGTGGAAAGACTCGGACACACTCTAGTTTAAAATCAACCGTATTTTTAATGGGAAAATAATGCAGATAAATGTGATGCATGTAATGTTCCAGAAAATGTGCAATATGTCGTAATGATGTGTAAAATATATCACTAAGAAAGGGAAATATTTAAAGGAAAGATTTATGAGTTGGGAAAAGAATGGATTTTGAAAAGGATTTTAGGGTTGGGTTTTTTTGTTGTAGTTACATGAAGCCCTGATGTTGCATATAGTAGGCAAATTTCCTTTGGCCCAGATTTGGCCCAGATAAACAGCTGAGCTGTGGCCCAGATTAGTTTGTGTTTGTCGGCCCAGATATGGCCCACATCTCCTTTGCCAAAACTGAACCAAAGCAGAGCCATAAGTTTACCAAGCATGAGCCAAATGTAATTTTATGTGGCCCAAATATGGCACACCTCTTCTTTGCCAAAACTGAACCAAAGGAGTGCCATATTTCCACCAAACATGAGACAAATAATACAATTTAATGTGGCCCAAATATGAGCCTTATATGAAATTTTAGTATGGTTGAGTTCTGTTAAAATCTATTGGCCCATATGTGCCACACATGCAGCTGACAGTATGTAAAAGTCTTATTAACTTAAAGGTAAATGAAACACTCAACAACAAATGTACTCAAAACAATTTACTTCAAAACAAGTGTTTAAATAATTACAGCTTTAAGAGTAAACATAAGAATACATTTAAGAATGTATTCAACTCAGAGTAATAAAAATCACAGAAAAAAATACAAAAAATCAGATTAACTTGTACAGAGAACTTAAATTGAGTTGTGATGTGCCTAATGAGGGTCGGCAGTGTTTTGTTGGGCCTCGTGTTTCTTCCTCTCGGTCTCTGCAATAAAGATGAATTTAAATAATGCTAGCAGCAATACAATATGGAAGTTAGAGCTGGAGGATAATGGGGGGAAAAATCATTTAACATGAATTTCCTCCTTTAATATTTTAATTGCAATAATTAACCACCTCTGATTGACCAAACAAAAATTTTTCCAGTATATTTTCGAAAGGAATTGCAAATTGTATTTTTCAATATATTGGCCATAATAATACCATAATTTCTTATGACAAATTATTTAGATTTTGTTTTTACCACCAACTGGTTAAAATTTACACTGGATGTATTCTGCTTTAAAAAAGACATGCTTGACTTTCAGTGCATAAGAGAGATTCCAAGGGACCGTCTGCAAAGTGCAAATCCCGAAAAGCGAACACTGTACTGTCACCAAATTCAGCTCACACATCACTGATGTCCTGACAGTTATACTACAACACTTACTCGGGGGAAATATTTTCATATAAAAAAACATAAAAAATGTACAAAAAGACATTCCTCCCAAGTTGACTGTTTTTAGTATTCGCTTTTCGGGTTTTGCACTTTGCAGACGGTCCCTTGGTTCGCACATAGAGACATGTATTTTGTCCACCGCGGAGGAAAGCTGATTTTCAGGAAAATTGGGTTGTAGCTGCCTCTCTACATTACTACTATAGAAAAGATGTGTTATTTGTGTAGTAACAGCGTTTAGCTCAGGAGTTATTGACTTGGGAAACTCCAATCTGCGAATATGCGGCCAACTTTACTTAAGTACTGTTGATTTATAGCCAAAAACATCGGAATTTAGAACGCCAAACCAGCGGTGCCCTAGTGTACATTAAACTGTACTGTTAAACTGAGGAAAATATTAGCTAATTTGACCCCTTCCTCAATTAAACTAATAACTAAACACTTAATAACATGCAATATTGACACATAATTCTGCATATTTAAATTATTTGACTGTAAAGTGCCAATCACTTACCTGAACGTAGCTTACACAGTCGTGAGGAAAGCAGAAATGCCGCCCACTGCCCGAGACTCAGTCACATTCCCGCTGTAGTCTCACTCCACCAATAGGAGGGAAGATGCATAGCAACCTGAGGTGTGGGACGGAGGATGTCTGCCGCACTTTATTTCAGGATTCCTGTGTTTTTCCATGTATAAGCCAAAAGTTTACCACAAGTCGGTGTTTCTCACTGTGTGCCATAGCTCAACCACATATGGTTCTCATGTGTTCGTTGTTATCTGGGCCATATACCTCAAAATGAGTTGTGAACCAAGAGAGCATTTCCCGCCGATTTTAAAGTTATGGCAAAACAATTTGGCCCATATCTGTATAGCCACGCCACAGCTAGGCCAAATGTGCCAGATAATACCCACATGTGGCCCAAATGTAATTGCTATCTGGGAGTAGATGGCGCTCTGGTCGCGACCCGCCATATAAACCAAGAAAGGAGAAGAACGACACATGATGAGGCTGGTATCAGGAAGAAAGCCGTCCCATGGTGGAATGAGGAGTGTAGTGAGGCACTTAGGAAAAGGAATAAAGCGTTTAAGAAAGTTAGAAAATCATTCAATTATAATGAATTTATTCAGTATAAAAAAAACACAGGCCATAGTGAGAGGAGTAATACGGACATCTAAGAGAAATTATTGGAGGGAATTTTGCAGCAATATTGGGGAAGATATTGAAATAAATGAAGTTTGGAGTATGATAATGAAAATGGGAGGAAAACAAAGAAATAGCAGCATTCCTGTTTTAGTATATAAAGATAAACTAGTCATATCAGACAGCGAAAAAGCAGAGGTTCTAGCAGAAACATTTACTAAAGTGCACAATAGTTCAAATCTGTCAGATGAAATGAGGAGGTATAGGGAACATATCCTGAATAAGTACCCTCGACTACTGAATGAAAAAGGACCATCTGGATGTACTTTAGACTCAGAATTTACTCTATATGAGCTGAAGAAAGCACTTGCAGGAGTTAAACAAAATTCACCAGGAAGAGATGATATCTGTTATGAAATGGTAAAACATCTATCAGAGTCATCATTAAGTATAATCTTAAGTCTTTTTAATAAGGTGTGGGAGTCAGGGAAGTTGCCAGCTGACTGGAAGCATGGTGTTATAGTACCAATAGCAAAGCCAGGCAAAGAGCATACTCAACCAAATAATTACAGGCCCATTGCATTAACTTCAAACCTTTGCAAACTAATGGAACGTATGGTAATGAGCAGATTGGTGTATATCATCGAGAAGAATAACATTTTATCACCATATCAAAGTGGTTTTCGGAAAGGGCGAAACACTATGGACTCTGTGCTGTGTTTGGAAGCTGAAATAAGAAAGGCACAAGTTAACAAAGAAGTGTTAATAGGAGTATTCTTTGATGTTGAAAAAGCTTACGACATGATGTGGAAGGAGGGAATATGAATAAAATTAGAAAAAATGGAAATACAAGGTAGAATGTATAATTGGATCAAGAACTTCCTGTTTGAAAGAACTATACAAGTTAGGGTGGGGTCTGAATTGTCTCAGATATATCAAATAGAGAATGGAACACCTCTAAAAAGTGTTAGCAGTGTTCTGTTTAATCTAATGATTAATGATATTTTTAATCAAATAGACACGGGGATAGGAAGATCTCTGTATGCAGATGACGGCGCACTGTGGAAAAGGGGCCGCAATGTGGGGCATGTGGAAAAGTGTATGCAGAATGCTGTTAAGAAAGTAGAAAATTGGGCTAATGAATGGGGCTTCCGTTTCTCTGTAGCAAAAACTCAGGTGATCTGTTTTACAAAAAGGAATATCAATCCAATAATGAATATTAAAATGTCTGACCAGCAATTGGAGCAGGTGTCAGTAATTAGATTTCTGGGAATGTGGATGGACTCAAAATTGAATTTTAGAGCTCATATTCATAAAATGATAGACAAAGGTAAAAAGGCGATAAATGTAATGAGGTGTTTATCAGGAGTTGAATGGGGGGCATGTCGTCAGTCTCTTAAAATGATTTACTGTGCACTGATAAGAGCAGCTATTGACTTTGGCAGTATGGTGTATAGTTCTGCATCTAAAACACACCTGTTAAAGATTGAGGCAATCCAATCACAAGCTATGCGAATATGTTGTGGAGCAATAAGAACATCTCCAATAACAGCAGTACAAGTAGAGATGGGTGAAATGCCTCTGGAAATCCGAAGGCTCAAATTAAAGATGAGATATTGGATCACTGTAAAGGGACACTTGGATAGTCATCCAGTTAAAAATGTTTTAAAGAATTGCTGGGAACATGAGTATAAAAGACTATCAAGCTTTGGATGGACTGCAAATGAGGAAGAACAGAATATGGGAATTATTTACATCAATATTGCTCCTTCTGTAGCAACTTCAGCAATTCCTCCTTGGCTTTTCCCTTTGCCAGTAGTCGACACTAAGCTATACAAAGACAAACATAAAGAAAGAAATATGTTAACAAATATAGCAGTGCAACAATACATCGAACAGTCATATTTCAGCATATTACAAATATACACAGATGGCTCCAAAGATCCTGAATCTGGAAGAACAGCATCAGCAGTATATATTCCCCAATTCAAAGTCAAAATATACAAACGCATTTCAGACCACGTATCGGTTTTTACTGCAGAGATAACAGCAATATTTCTAGCACTCCAGTGGATAGAGGAAGTACAGCCAACAAAAACAGTCATTTATACAGATTCCCTTTCAGTTTTGAATAGCTTGCTAAATGGAACATCAACAGCCAGACAAGATATGATCATTGAAGTGATGCAGAGTCTATTTAGAATAAGACAATTTGGAATTATGGTAAAATTCCCGTGGATACCATCACATATGGGTGTGGAAGGAAATGAGGAGGTAGACCATCTGGCTAAACTGGCCTTAAAGCATGCAGAAATTGACATTAAAGTGTCAATGAGTAAAACAGAGGTAAAAGGGATAATTGCAAAAGAAACAAGAAAGAAATGGCAGAAGGAGTGGGATGGAAAAAAAGGTACAAAACAAAAGGTAGACACTTTCATCATGTTCAAGAGAACGTAGGGCTAGAAAGAAGAAAGTTTGGCAACAGGAAAGAATGTCAAGAATGCGTCTGGGACATTGTGCATTAAATCAGGGTCTATATAAAATGGGTAAACATGAAAATGGAAATTGTGATAAGTGTGGTCAAGCAGAAACAGTAGAGCATGTACTTATAGAGTGTGATGCATATGCAGGAGCAAGAAATAAATTAATTCAAGCACTACGATTGTTTGGTATAAATGATTTCTCCCTTCGGGTTCTATTAGGAAACGAATCAAAGCAGCTTAGGATATTCCAGGAATTAGTTATTTTCTTAAAACAAACAAAACTGATCAATAGAATTTACCATACAGTTGTATTATTCATTTTTATTTTATTTTATTTCTTTATTTTTTCTTCCAAACCATTATGCGCTCCACACTCCAGTCCAGTAGGTGGCGGTAAATGCACCTAAAGTAGGTTTGCCATCCGCCAATAAAAATCAGAAGAAGAAGAAGCGTTTGTACAAGTAAAAACATGTTTATCAGCAGCAGAAACGAAGAGCCTGTTGACTAAAGGTAAGTTATTATATTATTTGATGGACTTTGTGTTAGAGGAATGTGGATATATTGCAGGGGAAACCCTACCGCCTTAAAAAAAAAAAAAAGCCGCTGCACAAAAGGCCGTCAAGTGCATCTCGGAGAATACCACGAGCGTGCACGCGCACCACACGCCCGAAATGAGAGACAGACGTGGTCCGTCACTGTCTAGAGCAGGGGTGTCAAACTCTGGCCAAATTTGGCCCTCGGTGTAATTATATTTGGCCCGCGAGATTTTTACATTTACAGCATGTGACAGACCCCTTATCCAGAGCGACGTACATAAGTGCTTAAATCTCTAACACTGAATACATTACAAAGTTACAATGAAAAAAGTATCAAAGGGTTGTTTTTTGTTTGTTTGTTTTTTTTAATGCAAAAGATAAGGAAAGAAGTGCTAGTTGAAGTGCTTCCTGAATAAGTAGGTCTTCCGTCACCGCTTGAAAATAGCCAGTGACTCAGCTGTCCGGACCTCTAGGGGAAGTTCATCCCTCCCCCTCGGTGCCAGAACAGAGAAGAGTCTTGTAGTATACTTCCCTCTTACCCTGAGAGATGGTGGGACCAGTCGAGCAGTGCTGTAGATCTGAGGGTGTGAGGTGCAGTGTGAGGAGTGATGAGGGCTTTGGGGTAAGATGGAGATGGTCTGGTTTTGGCTTTGTAGGCCAGCATCAGTGTTTTGAATCAGATGTGTTCAGCTACCGGAAGCCAGTGGAGGGATCACAGCGGGGGGTGGGGGGGTATGGAGAACTTTGGCAGGTTTAAAACAAGCCGTGCGGCTGCATTTTGGATCATTTGCAGAGGACAGATTGTGTTCATATGTAGACCTGCCAGCAGTGTGTTACAGTAATCCAGTGTAGAAATGACAAGAGACTGAACAAGTACCTGAGCAGTCTGTGTGGGGAAAATGGCCGAATCCTTCTAATGTTGTAGAGAAGAAACCGACATGAGCGAGTCACATTAGGGACATGAGAGGAAAAGGACAGTTGATTGTCCATGGTTATCCCAAGGGTGTGAGCTGTGGGTGAAGGGGAGATCAGATCGTTGTGCAAGGATATAGCAAGATCGTGACCTGGGGATCATATCAAATGTGCATTACAGCTGGCTAGCCGCATGATCCGCTAATACTACAAATCCCAGAATGCATTGCCACTGTATTGACGCATAGTCAGGAACAGCAAGCGCCCCTCATTCTCTGTTGACAGTCGTTAACAACCATGTTAGTCACATCGGGCACGTTAATTCCACCCTCCCCAAAAATGGGCAAACGAAAGATGGACAATAGGAGCTTTCAAGACAGGAGGGAGGCAGATTATCTGTTCACGAATATAAAGGACAGAGCTGTTTGTCTTGTGCTAACGGTGCTAACGTGTCTGTAACGAAAGAATAGAACATAAGAAGACACTCTGACACGTAACATTATGAGAAGTATAAGGACCTGGACGTAAAGCAGAAGCTCCAGAAGGTGGAGGAGATGAAAAAAGTCTGGTTTAGTCCCAGCAGACTATGTTCATGAAAGCAAAATAAAAAGTGAAGCTGCTGTAAAGTCTGTAAAGCTTTATTGTGGCAGCAGAGATTACACTATAGAAATCTGCCCTTTACTGAGGGAGAGTTTGTCAAAGTGTATGGTCAAAGTTTGCGACATCGTGTGCCCAGATAAAAGGAAAGAATCCATGTGATGAATGTGCAGATGAATGTGCAGATGAATGTGCAGATGAATGTGCAGATGAATGTGCAGATGAATGTGCAGAGTAAATCAGAGTGTAGCAAACTGAGTTTGAATATATGTTTTCTTTATGCACTTTCTCTGTTAATAGTCAAAGTTGAATTTTCATTGAATGAAATTGTTTTTTGTTAGTTTTGAAAAAGATCCACTTCAAAAAGGAACGTAAAATGATAAAGTGAGAGGCATAATTTTATTTTATTTATTTAAATAAGAAATGAACACCACTGATGTGTCTCTTATTTCAAATTTAATTTCTTATGTGTTTGTAATATCAAGCTCTGGTTGTTCCAAATCCTGTATTTAAGCAAAATTAAATCCTGCTCTAAAGGATGACTACCCAGTTGATAAAACGCGTGTCCGTGAGAACTGTAAGTGTCAAGAGTCAAGTCAAGAGTCAAGAAGCTTTTTATTGTCATTTCAACCATATATAGCTGTTGCAGTACACAGTGAAATGAGACAACGTTTCTCCAGGATCAAGGTGCTACATAAAACAAAGACAGGGCTAAGGACATGTAAGTAGTCTTAGCCACATAAAGTGCAACTGTGCAACCTGGTGCAAACAGTGCAGGACAAGACAAGCAAGACAGTGCAGGACAAAAGACAGTGCAGGACAAAAAAACAGTGCAGACATTAAGTTACAAGACAATACAAAAAGTACAAAAAATGCAATACACAAAAGACAATAAACAGTAACAGAAACAGCGCCGACCGACCAGTGTAAATACTGAATGTTCAAACAGTATTTTGTGCAGTAAAAGAATGAACAGCAGCAGGTTCTTAGCAGCAGGTCCTTTGGATTATATATGGAGTTGTGCAAAAAACAGCAGATGACTGAGATATTGTCCAATATGTGCAAAAACAGCAGAAAAGTGTGCAAAACAGTGTGTGTGTTTTGTGAGGGTCTGTGCAGTCCATACAGATGATGTGTGTGTATGTTGTGCTCAGTATAGTACAGTTCGGTTATTGAGAAGTCTGATGGCTTGTGGGAAGAAACTGTTACGCAGTCTGGTCGTGAGGGCCCGAATGCTTCGGTACCTTTTTCCAGACGGCAGGAGGGTGAAGAGTGTGTGTGAGGGGTGTGTGGGGTCATCCACAATGCTGTTGCCTTTGCGGACGCAGCGTGTGGTGTAAGTGTCCATGATAGAGGGAAGAGAGACCCCAATGATCTTCTCCGCTGTCCTCACTATCCGCTGCAGGGTTTTGCGATCCGGGATCGTACAGTTCCCAAACCAGACAGTGATGCAGCTGCTCAGGATGCTCTCAATGGTCCCTCTGTAGAACATGGTCAGGGTTGGGGGAGGGAGTGGACTTATGTTTTGGGTTTATTTAAGCCTGTTATTGTATTAATCTATAGTTCTTGCAAATTTAAAGTTAGCTGGGGATTTTGTTTGAGTTTTTCACCTGCTAGCTAGGTTGCACGTGCCTGTTTTTAGTAAATGTTAAATGTAGTACAGACAGGACCCACGCACTTTTTAAGACCAATAATATTGGACCCACACACTTTTACCATCTCTATTCAGCACATAATGTCTTTTTTTATTACTTTTCAGAGCGCCGCCAGTCGAATCCATTCTGCTTGAGGAATGCCCTAGATATCTATACCTAGATGTTGCCTTGGGGTCCTAAAAATGCGTCAAAACCGCCACCATCTTTGCACGGGTGTCTTGTACTTTAAATGCATGGACGATGCCGGACTTCTTTGCTGCGTTGGTTGTTCAAACGAAATAAACCAGACAGCAAGGGATTACATTTCACAAGTGAGAATGTGTTTTATGATATTGAATGTTAGGAAATTATATTTCTGGTTCTGTTGGTTTGTTTTAGACCTTGGTTAACGACCGCAGCTAATCCATGCTAGTTACCCATTAGTTTGTGACAGTTAGGAAAACCGACACTGTTTAGATTCCGAAGCTTTTAACCCCTTTAAGCATTGCCCCCTTTTGCAGCTTTTTCGCCTACATTACCTACCCAACAAAAAGTGGTACAGCTCCCACATACCTTTGACACACAGGGGTGAGCCTGGTCTCATTTGAAAGAAGAGATTCTCTAGTTTCAGAAACTAGTTTGATTCTAGGCCTTACTGGCACAAAGTTACAGGGGTTTGAAAGCAGGTTTTCATTTCTGCCTGGGTTGTTTTTCTGATAAACTGATTAATCTTATTTTTCTGGAACATGTTAGGGACCAAATAACAACTGAGGGTCATAGCCACATGTCTTGGCTTTCACCAAAAAAAATTTCAAGTCAAAAGACCCAAAAATGGATTTTATATGAATATTTTTCTACGGCCCTGGTCGTCGGGTGCAGCGTTTTTGTGTACTTGTTTACTATATAACTTTGAAATAAAAGGCTGCAGGCTCAGTCTGACAAGCCATAAATAAGCCTAGACTCTCTCTCTATCACTCTGGTGTGAAAACAGGCCTGTAACTTGACACCCTGAGCTGTGAGAGGGACAAAAGGTCAGGGATTACGCAAGAATTCTTCTGCGCATCCAGTTCACGCAGACACAGGCAAAGAACATACGGCATGTCATATACCGTTGGAATCGTCTGCTTATTGGCTAAACGGCTGTATAGGTCCCAGCCCATTTCATTGCTATTGGAAGGAGTAATTGTCATTTTTTTCTAATTGTATGAAGGCTGTGAATCATATTGTGCTTTGTGTGTGGGCTTAAAAAATTATTGAGAGTATAAACTTTACTAGGTAAATAGGTTTTTTTTCGTGTTTTTGGAGGATTTGATGCTTTAAAGTTGAATTGAAGCTTGTTTCTGGGTCATCCCCTAGTGGTCACTTTGACCGACCCGTAAGAGGTTTTAATAACGACATTAAAAATTGACCCATGCTTTTTGCTTAAAGGTGAAGACCCAACTTTATGTATGTTTTGTAAGATTCCCTTATCTGTCTAACATATTTTATTAGATTGTCCTGGACTTAACACAAGCAGAATGTTCTTTTATCAAGTTACTTCACTTAAAGACATATTTAATGACTTATCTTGTGTTAATAAAAAATGTATAATATGACTTGCTGTTTATATTTTTGTTTTTAATGTATTTATGATATTTGTGTTTTTGTAATTGAATTTTTGCCATGAAAATAGCTTTTGATTGCTGTCATGGTATTAAATAAAATAATCAGAATCTGAATCTGTTTGTAGATTCCCAAGTGATAAACAGACGTCAGTCATGGACAAGTTGCAGGGACAACTTGTTAATTATTAATTAACTTTTTAATGGTTAGTTCAGCTGACAGTCCTGGAAGGATGTCACCAGTTGGGTTGGCAAGTGTAACACAAGTTCAGCCTCAAAGTCAAATTTTTTTATTTATTTATTTTTTTTATTTGTGACTTATTTAATGTGGCAAAAATATTGTGGGAAAAGAATAAATAAAAGATTGAACAGTCTTTAGCACCTCAACTATCTAACTTTCACATTATGTTATTTTCAAATTTGTGATTTGCTTCCACCTGCAAATTGCTTTGTGTATCATATTTAATAAACCAATACAATTTAAATGTTTAAATGAACATGTATAGTCACACCATTGTAGCAGTGTTACATGCAGTAGGCTATAAGGTAAGGTAATATATATGTGTGTATGTGTGTGTTTATACACACACACACACACACACACCATTGTAGCAGTGTTACATACAGTAGGCTATAAGGTAAGTAGTGATTGTTCATATGAAGTTTACTCAAGTGGAAGAATGTAAGTAATAAACTTACACCTACTAGCTCTATGTATTATATTGTGAAAAAGTAAATTATCTTAATATCAAAACCTTAAATTTTCTCTGGACTTAATGATAAATACATGTCTGATCGTTGGAACGAACCAAAAAAACAACAACTAGAAAACGGAATTCATGATGATTTATGGTGATTTTATTTCTTTGCTTAAATTGACGCTGATGCATTAAGAGGAGGGGGTCCCCTGTACCAAGATGGCGGCTCAGTTGACGCATTCGTTCCAATGTACTGCCATATACAAGGCGACATCTAGTGTAGATATCTATGGAGGAATGCCCTAATAAATTAAACTCCATTCCATGTTTTACCTACAGCATTGACCACACTGCTGCTTCCTGAAATCCATGGGTTTTGGAACCATTACATATGGGTGGGACAGGACACACCCACTTTTTATTTGCTTCCCGCCCATGCCTGTGGTGGTTGATTGACTATTGGTTGAACTTATAAGTAAAATACACTTATATAATAAATTACATTAATGAAATAAATAAATATAATACATTTTATAGGAAATATGTTGCACAACTGCCTGCGACAGACAGGCAAGTTTAGCAGGCGCCCTTTCTATTTACCTCAGCGCATTAAACATGTCGCTCATTTGGGTGTGAGGTTTACTGTTTAATACATTTTGCATTGTGTCAAGAGTTCTAATTTAAGATTCACTTTAAAATATTGCCTTTTCTTCAGAAAATAATTTAATTCAATAATTGCAGTATATATGGTTTAGATTGTTATACCACTAACTGTTAAAACTACTGCATTAATACTTTTTTAAGGTTTCTTGTGTTCTCATTTTTCATCCATCAATAAGGGCATTTTTGTATTTCTTTGCTAGAAACAAATAAATCTTAACTGAGTTGTTTACAGTCTTAGTTTTAAAGGTAGAAAAGAACACAGATATCGGATAGGTATCGATAAAAAAGTGGTATCGATACATCCCTAGTTTAAACAGGATATTTTACACTAAAGGAGCAGAATAAAGATGTGAAACTGATTGTGCACATTTGTTTGTGTGTATTCTAGGAATGTGATCCATTCCATCAGAAGAGATCAGACTTGTAGTGGCTATCTTACATTGTTAAAAGCTGCCGAGAGGTTGAAGCAGGAACTCAATGCATTTGCGACACATATGAAGTGTCAGTGAGGCAAACAGCTGTTAATAGTCCCTTTTAATTGCACAGACAGATATTTCTTCATGTTTGAAAGTTGTATATATGTGTATATGGTCAACAAAGAATACATCGTCCTGACTCACCCCCTCGCTCTACCACACTAAGTGAACAGGTGACTAATATTCCTATTCCCAGGTAATCCTGTGACCCTCCACCATGATCACATGACATTAATTTAACTCTTTCATGTCCCTTTCAGGATTCAGCTGTGTGTTTGTGTGTACACTTTACTAATATTTAAAGATGGAGACTCCTGATCTGGACACAGATAATGTTTCTACACCATCAAACAACTGGTAATCTACAGCATCCTTGTGTTCTAGTCATTAAAGGCAGGGTCTTCGAGTTTTGAAAGCCAATGTTGACATAAAATCACCAAAACAAACATGCCCCGAACTCAAATGGGTCCCACCCCTGTATTAATAGCTCCGCCCATATATACATACGTAACCCAGGCGACTAACAGAAAGAAACGTGTCTTTATCATAGCTGAAGGGAAGAACAATACGATTGTAGATAAACAAACAAGCAAAAATGCCACACAAGCATAATGATGTAAAGGACAAAGGCATATATTAGTTCTGTGTAACAAAGCAAAACCAACGTTACTCACCTATCGAGAAGGAAAAAAGCGCCTCGGCGTCTTAAGTAAAGTCGGCCACATATTCACAGGTCGGAGTTTCCCGAGTCGATAACTCCTGAGCTAAACGCTGTTACTACACAAAACGCGGTTGTAGCTGCCTCTCTACATTACTATGATAGAAAAGAGGTGTTATTTGTGTAGTAACAGCGTTTAGCTCAGGAGTTATTGACTCGGGAAACTCCAACCTGTGAATATGTGGCCAACTTCCTGCTCCTTCAGTTCTCTCCAGCGCTGGAAAGCTGATCCTATATTAACACGTCCTACTTCTTGTCCTTATCGTAAGTCTTTCTTCTCTTTCTTTCTTTGTTTTTATCCTCCATGTCGATGTTAAAACCTCTTTCTGCTAACGTCACACATGCGCACTGAACACTCTCTCCACACATATTGACAAGACACACCCCTTTCTGCTCATTGGCTACACATTTGTTTTGATTTTTGTTTATTGTTCGGCCCGATTCAGTTTTCTGAAACATTTCTCAAAAATCAGAGACCCCGCCTTTAAATATTCACATCTAAATTATTATCAGTAAATATGAAATGATTTAACCAAATGTTTTACTATTACAGTATATAACTATTATATCTAACAGTCACTAATTCACAGTAAAAATGTATTGTTTAATGTAAGTAAAATAAAGAGTTTATATAAATGACTAAAGGACTGTGTATAATGTTGTACAGTAAACTCCAGAGAAAGAGATCAGAATCACCAACACACAGCTGTATCTCCATGAAGAGTGATCAGTCTATGGAGGTTCCTCTGAAGTTCAATGATAGAGACTCATCACTTCTACACAGGTAACGTCTCCTCACTGTTAATGTCACTGCTAAAGTTACATTTAAAGGGAAGTTTAACTACATAAACGGGGGCAAAATAGATACTAAAATACAGTAATGGAGCCACTATCGTTTGTCCAAATACTTTTTTGTGTGTTTCTACACCATCAAACAACTGGTAATCTACAGCATCCTTGTGTTCTTCATTAAAGGCGGGGTCTCCAATTTTCGAAATCCAATGTTGACATAAAATCACCAAAACAAACACGCCCCTAACCCAAATGGGTCCCATCCCTGTATAGCTCCACCCACATATACATACGTAACTCAGGCAACTACTGGAAAGAAATGTGTCTTTATCATAGCTGAAGGGAAGAACAATACGATTGCAGATAAAGAAACAAGCAAAAATGACACACAAGCATAATCATGTAAAGGACAAAGGCGTCTTAAGTAAAGTTGGCCACATATTCACAGGTTGGAGTTTCCCGAATCAATAACTCCTGAGCTAAACGCTGTTTTTTTTTTTAGGTGTTATTTGTGTAGTAACAGCGTTTAGCTCAGGAGTTATTGACTCGGGAAACTCCAACCTGTGAATATGTGGCCAACTTCCTGCTCCTTCAGTTCTCTCCAGCGCTGGAAAGCTGATCCTATATTAACACGTCCTACTTCTTGTCCTTATCATAAGTCTTTCTTCTCTTTTTGTTTTTATCCTCCATGTCAATGTTAAAACCGCTTTCTGCTAATGTCACACATGCGCACTGAACACTCAGCCCATATTGACAAGACACGCCCCTTTCTGCTCATTGGCTACACGTTTGTTTTGATTTTTGTATGTTGTTCAGCCCGACTCAGTTTTCTGAAGCATTTCTCAAAAATCGGAGACCCCACCTCTAAATGTTCACATCTAAATTATTATTAGTAAATATGAAATGATTTAACCAAATGTTTTACTTTTTTAAAAGTGTACATAAATGACTGAATGACTGTGTACAATGTTGTACAGTAAACACAAGAGTAAGAGATCAGAATCACCAACACACAGCTGTATCTCCATGAAGAGTGATCAGTCTAAGGATTCTCCTCCTGTGTTTAAAGCTGGAGACTCATCACTTCTACACAGGTAACGTCTCCTCACTGTTAATGTCACTGCTAAAGTCACATTTAAAGGGAAATGTACTGTAAGTAAAATAGAGTTTATATAAATGACTAAAGGACTGTGTATAATGTTGTACAGTAAACCCCAGAGAAAGAGATCAGAATCACCAACACACAGCTGTATCTCCATGAAGAGTGATCAGTCTATGGATCCTCCTCTGATGTTTAAAGATGGAGACTCATCACTTCTACACAGGTAACGTCTCCTCACTGTTAATGTCACTGCTAAAGTCACATTTAAAGGGAAGTTTAACTACATAAACAGGACAAAATAAATACTGAAACACAGTAATGGAGCCACTATTGTGTGTCCAAATACTTTTTATAATATTTAATCTTTTTATTTGTGTGTTTGGGAAAAGTGTGTTTGTGGTGTGTTTAATATAAATAGCTCTTGGTTTGACATGTTGTTTTGTAATACAGTTATATTCAAATGTTAATGTGGTAGTTTTGGGGTTGCTGTGTGTTTAGTCATCACAGGTGAGACGACTGCTTAGCATTATTGAGCTAAAGTCTTAAGAATCATCTAGAGTTTGAACTTTAAAGAGTTAGTCTAGCTGAATAGCATCTGTCTTTACATTTACATTACATTTATGGCATGTGGGAGACTCCTTTATTCCCAGTGACTTACATGTACCTCATTTATAAATCTGAGTAATTGAGGGTTAATGTCCTTGTTCAGGGGACCAGCAGTGGTAGCTTGGTGGACCTGGGATTCAAACAAACTGTCTTCTGTGCTAATCCATAATAATTCTCTAAAGTCCTAAATAAACTTCTCAAGAGATTCTTTTCACATTCTGAACCAAGCAGCTTGGAAAAGAATCAAACACATTCGACAGAGGATTTGGTTGATAAGAACATAGATGAGACCAAGATGTATTTCTAAGCCTAGTGCTTGAAAATGATGCTCAATTTTAAATTAGTATATCTCAAAAACTACAAGGTGTGTTTGAATAATTCTGGTACCAAAATAAAGGTAACTCGTAAGATTCATAACAGAAGTGTTATAGAAGTATATATGTATTACCAGGTCAGAGAAGATGGAACACAGCAAAATAATGTTAGAGAGTAAATCAGGGAGGAATTAGTGTTTACATTTACAGCATGTGACAGACCCCTTATCCAGAGCGACGTACATAAGTGCTTAAATCTCTATCATTGAATACATTAATGCTGGTTCACTCGGTTACAGACTTAAGATACCATGAGTTTAAAACATTGTTGAAAGTTACAATGAAAGTGTCAAAGGTTTTTTTTTATTTTATGTATTTATATATTTATGTATGTGTGTGTGTGTGTGTGTGTATATATATATATGTATATATATATATATCTATATATATATATATATATATATATATATATATATATATATATATATAATATACAAATGCAAAAGATGGGGAAAGAAATGCTAGTTGACGTGTTTCCTGAATAAGTAGGTCTTCAACCGCCGTTTAAAGATATCCAGTGACTCAGCTGTCCAGAGCCCTAGGGGAAGTTCATTTCACCACCTTGGTGCCAGAACAGAGAAGAGTCTTGTAGTGAACTTGCCTGGTAGACCGGAGGGTGCAGTGTGAGAAATGATGAGGGCTTTGAGGTAAGAGGGAGCTGGTCCATTTTTGGCTTTGTAGGCCAGCATCAGTGTTTTGAATCGGATGCGTGCGGCTACCGGAAGCCAGTGGAGGGATCGCAGCAGCGGGGTGGTGTGGAGAACTTTGGCAGGTTGAACACAAGCCATGCAGCTGCATTTTGGATCATTTGCAGAGGACGGATTGCGTTCGTATGTAGACCTGCCAGCAGTGCGTCGCAGTAATCAAGTCTTGAAATGACAAGGGACTGAACGTGTACCTGAGCAGCCTGTGTGGACAAAATTGGCCGAATCCTTCTAATGTTGTAGAGAAGAAACCGACATGAGCGAGTCACACAACATGAGAGGAAAAGGACAGTTGATTGTCCATGGTTACCCCAAGGTTGTGAGCTGTGGCTGAAGGAGAGACCAGATCGTTGTGCAAGGATATAGCACGATTATGACCTGAGGATGAACCTGGGGATGAATCACCTGTAATGAACAGCAGTTCAGTTCTGCTAGGATTGAGCTTTAACTGATGAGTTGTCATCCATGATGATATTTCTGCCAGACATGCTGAGATCCGGTCAGAAGCTGTGGCATCTGAGGGTGGGAAAGAGAAGATAAGTTGTGTATCATCAGCATAGCAGTGGTAAGAGAACCCATGTGATGAAATAACTTCACCAATGCCTCTTTTCCACCGGAAAGAACCGGGTGCTGGTTCAGAGCAAGCGCTAGTGCTGGTTCAAAGTTGGTTCCACTGGCGAACCTTCTAAGACCGGTTTGCCTTTCCACCAGCAACGTTAGCGCAGCAGCGGCAAACACAAACACAACAACAATGGCGGATGTTTCTTTACTGTTAATGCTCATGGCTTTGTGAACCTACATTGGCATCCAAACGAGGCGAATAAAACGTGTACGTGCGGCTCCGTGTGATCTGTATAAACGGAGGTTGTAATCGATAAAGTACATAACGTTATTTCATCGTTAACACAAAAAAATTTAGCCTTAGCATGTAGCTACCTACTATCATGTGTGCTGATAATGTATCATATTGCGTAAAGTAAGTGTATTAAACATTAGTATACTTCAGGTGCATTATCAAATGCGCTAACAGTAGCCCCGCCAACAGCCCCTAACTCAAGCGGTTCTTAAGTCTAGACCAGCAACGTTTTGGTGCTACTTAAGAACCACTTTTCCTGGTTTGGAGCCGGTGCTTTGGCTGTCGAAACAGAAAGAACTGGTTCTAAATTAGGCTCTGGCTCCGAACTAGCACTCGAACTGCCTCGGTGGAAAAGGGGCACAAGAGAGTGAGTATACAATAAGACAAGAGAGTCTTGTGGTTGACCGTATCAAACGCCGTGGAAAGGTCAAGGAGGATGAGGACGGATGACAGTTTGGCTGATCTAGCAACATGTAGTTTCTCAGAGACCTCCAAAAGGGCTGTCTCTGTAGAATGAGCTGCTTTAAACCAGACTGTTTGGGATCTTGGAGGTTGTTCTGTGAGAGATAGACAGACAGTTGATTATAGACAATGCGTTCAAGAATTTTTGAAAGAAACGAGAGAAGTGATACCGGTCTGTAGTTACTGATGTCTGATGGATCCAGAGCAGGTTTCTTTAGAATGAGAATAACCCTTGCTCTCTTGAAAGTTGGTACCTGACCAGATGCTATGGATCTATTGATAATAGTGGTAATGAAGGGCAGAAGGTCTTGTGAGATGGTCTGGAGCATAGTGGTAGGGAGTGGATCCAATGGGCAGGTGGTAGGATTGCAGGACTGGATGAGTTGTAAAATCTCTTCTGCTGCTACGGTTGAGTGGACAGAGTTTAGTGGACAGAGGGCAGAGAAAGTCCATAGTTGAGGAAAGAGATGAGAGGAAAGTATCTGTGGCTGAGTCCAAGGGTAGTGAGGAAAAAGACTCGATCAGGAAGAGAAGAAAGAGTGCCAGAAGCTACAGAATAAGGAGAGACAGAGTGAAGGTTGCGGCAAGTAAGAGTGAGGGTGTGCGAGGTAGTTTTAGGCAGGGTAGGTAGAGTGATGGTGAAGGATACCAGGTGATGATCGGAGACCATGTATTGGGGTAGTAGTCATGTCTGTAGCTGGAGAAGGATGGGTGAAAACCAAGTCAAGGACTCCTTTGTGTGTGGGGATGTAGCTGTTGAGTGTCAGGGCGAATGAGTCAAGTCAAGAGTCAGGAGGGAAGAGGATTGAAGCTTGGCAGAGGGGAGCTATCAGAAGGGAATGCACTAAGCAGTGTGTCCATTTCTTCCAGGATGTCTCCTAGGGGACCAGGAGGGCGGTAGACAACAATGATAACAAGGTTGATTTGAGAGGTAACTGAAATGGCATGGAATTCAAAAGAGGAGATGGTTAAATGAGAGAAGAGTAGAGGTGTAAAGCACCATTTCTTTGACAACAATAAACCTGTACCACCACCCTGCCTGTTTCTCGTGGTGAGTGAGAGAAAGCATAGGCAGAGGATAAAGCAGCTGGTGTAGCAGTGTTCTGTGGGGATATCCAGCTGAAAAATTAAAGGAGTAATGGGAAGTTAAAGCAGAGATAAATCATCTTTCTTTACAGCAGACAGGTTATTCCAGAGCTCACCTACCACCACTGTTTGAGACTTACACAACAGAGGGTAGATGAGGTTACTGGGATTGTGACCTCTGCTCTGTAGACGAGAGCGTCTGTGACAGTAGGGTTTGATTACAGAGATGGGTTTGAGGTAAATATCTGCAGTCAACCCAGAGTGAGATTTAAAATAAGGTATGGTAGAATATATCAAACAGTACTAGACACTTATGTTACAATGGATTAGAGAGATGCCTACAAACCTGTAGCAGAGAACCTTCCATTTAAATAGGTAAGCCCTGCCCACAATTCACACCTTAAGGGAGACTGAAACTACTCCTGATTAATCAGCTGAGAGAACAACAAAGACCAACACTATAAAATCAGCAATGGTATAGAATATAACACAATTCAAATCACACTACTCTAGAACAAAGTTAGTTAAGCAGATAGTACACAAAAGTCAGGAACCTACTTCACCAGAAGACAGTATATTCAAATGTAGAGAGTGTTTTACCAGTGTTGGGTCTGTGGTGAACTCAGAGGTTATGATGACCCATTAGTTCCTCAGGAGCTCTCGGCTGCACTGTTATAAACTGTTGTAGAAAAGACATTATTTACATTTACACTATTTACTGTAGAGTGTCACCCAAAGTCTGGTTCCTCTCAAGGTTTCTTCATCTCAGGGAGTTTTTCTTGCCACCGCCACTACAATAGGGATAGGGATTATTATTATAATATTTAAAACTTAAGTTAATGTTGATAAATTCATTTTAAACTTTAAATGTATATATTCATGTATTTATTTATTCTTATTCTTATTTTTATTTATTTTTTATGTTTCTATGCTTCTGTGAATTGTTAAAAGCTCTATAATTTAGCGATAATTTTGGATCAAAAGAAAGCAGTAAGTGATCCAAGCAGGCTACTTCACCTACTCTCACCTTGATATCTCTGTGATGGAGCTCTCTGGCTAATAGTTTTCAAACAGAAAGGAGCAAAGCAAATGATCCCAATTAGATGATCATATTTCGTAAGGCTAGACAGGACTTAAGATAGGTCGTCTATTCCAGGTGTAAATAAATGATTAAAGAAGTGTGTATAATGTTGTACAGTAAACTCCAGGGAAAGAGATCAGAATCACCAACACACAGTTGTAGCTCCATGAAGAATCATGAGCCTATGGATCATCATCTGGGGGTTAAAGCTGTAGACTCCTCACATCTACACAGGTAACGTCTCTTGACTTTTAACGTCAATGCTAAAGTTACACTTAAAGGGTAATTTAATGAGATAAACAGGGGGCAAACTAAATACTACAACACTAGAACTCTGACTGTAATAAAGCCACTATTATGTGTTTAAATATCGCTCAGTCTGTTTATTGGGAAATGTTGTGATTGGAATGTTTGCTTGTGGTTTCTTTCTTCAAATGACATGTTGTTTTGTAATGCAGTGAAATTCATACGATGGCATTCAAATATGGCTTAAGTGTCCAAATAATAGTCTGTATACTACAGAGTGATTAGATTACTGAAAACAGATGATGAAGTCTAATAAATGAACCCCGTGTCTTCCTGCTTCTCCATATCACAGGTACGACCCAGAATCTGCTGGTGGAAATGAATTCCAGAAAAAGTTCAAATTAAATCTGATGAAGAAGTTTCAGTGTTTGAATGGAGTGATGATAAACCTGGGAACCCAAACACTCCTGAATGAGATCTACACAGAGCTCTACATCACAGAGGGAGACAGTGGACAAGTCAATAATGAACATGAGGTGAGACAGATGGAGGCAGCATCCAGGAGAAGAACAACAGAGGAAACACCAATCAAATGCAATGACATCTTTAAGCCTTTATCTGAACAAGACAAACCCATCAGAACTGTGCTGACAAATACATCATCTAAACAAGACAAACCCATCAGAACTGTGCTGACAAATACATCATCTAAACAAGACAAACCCATCAGAACTGTACTGACAAATACATCATCTGAACAAGACAAACCCATCAGAACTGTGCTGACAAAGGGAGTCGCTGGCATCGGAAAAACCGTCTCTGTGCAGAAGTTCATTCTGGACTGGGCTGAAGGGAAAGTAAATCAGGACGTCCACCTCATATTTCCACTTCCTTTCAGAGAGCTGAACTTGATGAAGGACCAGAAACTGAGTCTGATGGAGCTCCTTCATGTGTTTTTTAAGGAAACAAAAGAAACAGAAATGTCCAGTTTGGAAAAGGTTCTGTTCATTTTTGACGGATTGGACGAGTGTCGTTTTCCTCTAGATTTCCAGAACACAGTGAGAGTGTGTGATGTAACTGAATCAGCATCAGTGCCTGTGCTGCTGATAAACCTGATCAAAGGGAATCTGCTTCCCTCTGCTCTCATCTGGATCACCTCCAGACCTGCAGCAGCTGATCAAATCCCCTCTGAGTTTGTGGATCGAGTCACAGAGGTACGAGGGTTCAATGACCCACAGAAGGAGGAGTATTTCAGGAAGAGGATCAGTGATCAGAGCCTGGCCAATAACATCATCACACACCTGAAGTCATTAAGAAGCCTCTACATCATGTGTCACATCCCAGTCTTCTGCTGGATTACAGCCACTGTTCTAGAGAGAATGTTGGGTGAAGCAGAGAGTGGAGAGATCCCCAAGACTCTGACTCAAATGTACACACACTTCCTCATCATTCACACAAACATCATAAGAGAAAAATACTCAAAGAAGCAGGAGAGTGATGAAGAAATGCTTCTTAAACTGGGACAACTGGCTTTTCAGCAGCTGAAGAAAGGGAACCTGATCTTCTATGATGGAGACCTGAGAGAGTGTGGTATTGATGTGACAGAAGCAGCAGTGTACTCAGGTGTGTGTACTCAGATCTTCAGAGAGGAGTTTGGGCTTCACCACAGTAAAGTGTACTGCTTTGTTCATCTGAGCATTCAGGAGCATCTCGCAGCTCTGTATGTGCACCTGACCTTCATGAAGGAGAAGAGAAATGTTCTTAAACAGAATCAACTCTCTAACAGGTGGATGGAAGAAAATACAATCTCAGGTGTACACATCAGTGCTGTAGATCAGACTTTACAAAGTCAGACTGGACATCTGGATCTTTTCCTTCGCTTTCTTCTGGGTCTCTCACTGGAGTCCAATCAGAAACTCTTATATGTTTTAGTAACACAGACAGGAAGTAACCCTCAGAGCACACAGGAAACAGTTCAGTACATTAAGAAGAAGATCAGTAGAAATCCTCCTACAGAGAAATCCATCAATCTGTTCCACTGTCTGAATGAACTGGGTGATGATTCTCTAGTGGAGGAAATCCAACACTACCTGAAATCTGGGAAACAAAGTAAACTTTCTTCTTCCCAGCTTTCTGCTCTGGTGTTTGTGTTACTGACATCAGCACAGGAGCTGGATGAGTTTGACCAGAGTAAATATTTCAGTACAGATAAGATAACAGAAGATGTTGTTCTGAAGATGATGCCGGTGATTACAGCATCCAGTAAAGCAATGTAAGTAAATGTGAATATAACTGTTCTACTGTTACAGTGTTAGAGAGAAACTGAACACACTCTAATATGGACTTTGGGATGTTCTGACCTGAAGGTGATACAGAGTGGAGTTCATGTAAATAGGTAAATTAGGGAATAAAAACTGCATTAATAAATGAATGATACTGAAGGGCAGCTATTAAACATGTAGAAGCAGGTGATTACATTTGAGGGAGTTTTGTAGTTATGACTTATCTTAATATCTTACAATAATGATAAAGTTAATGCTGGTTTTATGTTGGATGTTTGATGTATATTAAACACACCTGTGTACCAGACATAAAGAACCATGTTTACTGCAGTAATGACAAATTCTAATCCCCAAAAGGTTTTTCTTCATTATTAAGTTTTATTTGTGAGGTGGAAATGGTCTTTCATAGGAAACTAACAGTGCAAAGACTTCTACTCATTAGATATAATAATAATAATAATAATAATAATAATAATAATAATTAGGGACAGAGAAGGAAGACTCTAGAGGCAGGAGGAAGCACCAATATAAAGTGAGAGACTGTTGGACTTGGACAGAGTAGATTTTGAACCTATATTCAGAACCTTTGAGAATTTTGAAAAAGTCGGAGAAAACCAAGGGTTTATTTCATTTAAGCATGAATTGGTGAGACAGGAATGTGGAAGAGCAGAGTCACGTTTTGTGGACATATAAAATATATACCAAACTTTATATACCACATTATTTTAATGTGTGAAACCGTATTAAAGGCTGCACTCAAATCTAACAGGACAAGAATAGTTAATAGTCTTGTCCTGTTAGATTTGA
This sequence comes from Tachysurus fulvidraco, assembly GCF_022655615.1. Lineage (NCBI taxonomy): Eukaryota > Metazoa > Chordata > Actinopteri > Siluriformes > Bagridae > Tachysurus > Tachysurus fulvidraco. The sequence goes on from NC_062525.1 coordinate 1,035,649, forward strand.
GTGATATAATACAGGCTGCGTCTCAAAGTTTGCTTAAAGGTTTGCACATTCTCCCGTCAAGTTTGTTTTTTATAGATCACAACCTTTGCGCGAAAACTTGCTTGCATGCTTTATAAATGAGACCCCTGATCAGTAGAACATTACCAAGATCTGCCTAAGCTGATTCTGAGCCTTCAGTCTCACCATCTGTCTCCATCTCATTCTGACACACTAATATTTTACACAAACATCATCTTTCATTTCTTCACTGGTTCTGGTGGTCTGAGCTGTTGCAGATAACAGGCTTCTGAGCTGCGACTTGACATTAAGTAGTCTAACATTTCTTACATTTCAATACAATGAGGATAAGATAGAGGTGATGTGTTCATATCTTCTGGTTCTAGTTAGGACTCTAGCTGCTGTGTTCTGGACTAACTGGAGCTTGTTTCTGCTCCTACTGAACATCCAGACAGTAAAGTATTACAATAATCCAACCTAGAGGTAACAAACACATGACCTAGTGTTTCTGCATCATGTAATGACATCATATCTCTGATCTTAGTAATATTACTGAGATAAAGAAGGCTAACATTGTGGTATTATTTATGTGAGCTTCAGATGAGAGACCGGTATCAATAATCACACCGAGGTCTTTTACTGCTGCACATGATGTAATAGAAAGACCATCCAGAGTTCCTCTGTAATCAGAAAGCTTACTTCTGCCTGTCTGTGGTCCTGGTACAAGATCTTCTGTGTGTCAGAGTTAAACAGGAGGAAGTTAGTAAGTGTCCACTGTCTGATGTCCTTCATACAATCTTCAGTCTTATTAAACTGGTATAGATTAATACCATGATTATTTATTATTAATAATTGTACCAAGAGATAGTGTTGTTCTGTTATACTTAAATAAACCATAAAGTAATAGAGAACAGATTTACTAGTAATAATATGTTAAAAGTGTTGTTTTAAAGTGAATTTGTTCCTATAATAATTAGTCCAGTATCGATCATTTGTTAAGGTCACATTACTTCTGGAATTTCTGGCCATAGTCCGCTGCTCATGACCTATAAATAAGAAGTAAAAGGAAACAAGTTTCAAGAGCACATGGTTTTACTGTCTGAGTGATCACTAGTTCACTAGTTTCATTACATACATCATACACCTTTGGTCATTTGGTCATTTTCCTCTTCTATGATGTTGAATTATTGTTTAAATGTCAGTGTTACATTCTGTAATGTTTAATGTGAGATCTTTGTCTTTTTCAATACAAGACAATCCCATATTATACAGAACAGGGGAAACCCTACACTAGATACTAGTTAGTTAGCTGTAGTTAAACACTAACTTTACCCATTTTAATGTCCTCAACATGTAGATGTGGACTGCAGTGTCACTTTAACCATATTGTCTAACTGCTGTTTGTACTTTCAGTATTTATAACAATGAGAAGGTTCAGTGAAAGCTTTGAGGACGAGTTTGATCATTTGTGTGAGTTCATTATGTTTTATTTTATTCCCTTTAGTATCAGCTGTGATAAACTTGGAGTAAAAAGTTGGTCACCTCTGTTCTCAGCGCTCAGATCAGAAACCTCCAACCTGAGAGAACTTCATCTGACTGTGAAAACACTGTATCTGTCTGGGAATAAACTAGGAGACTCAGAAGTGAAGACTCTCTCTGCTGGACTGGAGAATCCTCACTGTAAAGTGGAGACACTGAGGTAAGATCATCTCTCTGAGCGTCACAATAACTCACTAAAAGCAGCAGTTATATACAGTGTTGTTTTTCACCTGAAATGTTCTGTAACACTACAACATTCACAACAAATACATTAGTCATTAAGTGATGAGTTTTCTCACTTAAGAATTAAATAAAAAATTAAATAAATAAATGAGTAAACAAGAGAAAAAATCTAAAAATAGTAGTAAAATTAGTTTCCTTCATGATTTAACATCATAGCCTAAAGGTTTTAATAAAAGAAAAGCCTGTGTTTGATCTGATAGACTTTAAATATCACGTAGACCATGTTAAGTGTCCATACACACTAATGTGTAGTCTGACACAATCCTATTGACTGGTGAAGGGGTGTGTGTGTGTGTGTATGTGTGTGTGTGTATCTGTGGTTAGTTTTCTTACAAAAATACTAGTTGTGGATTTAAGGTTGTTTAGCTAAAAAAGTTTACATGTGTAATTGTAGTAAAGATCTTTACAGTGAAATAAAATGCAAATAAATAAATAAATAAATAAATAAATAAGTGTTTTTTGGTGTTTTTGAAGAAAAAAAAAGTTTAAAGTGATTGAAATGTCCCTGTGTACAACCAGTGAAGTGTGTGTCATTGTGTCTCTATACAGGTTGTATAGTTGTGATGTCTCAGATGAAGACTGTGCTGCTCTGACTTCAGCTCTGAGATCAAACCCCTCACACCTGAGAGAACTGGATCTGTCTGAGAATAAACTAGGAGACTCAGGAGTGAAGATTCTCTCTGCTGTACTGGAGAATCCTCACTGTAAACTGGAGACACTGAGGTAAGATCATCTATTAAAACATTAATAATAAATCATGGTCTAATCTTCATCCAGGTCGTAATAATAGATAAACACATTGTGTATAAATAAAACACAGTCACAGTTGTTCTTGTCAATACTGAATAAACCATTTACACTTTCACTGTCTGGGGTTAAAAAATACACCAATGAACTAACAACTTCTCCAAAAACTAATTAGAGTCTGACCCTGTTTTAGGTCTGATTACTGACAGTCTGATCTTCTCAAGAAAGATCTGTTCATGTGAACTCGGATTAAAACAGAGATTTTGTTGAGTTGTGAAACAGAGAAAAGTTACAGAAAACATTGACATTAATATTTTATTTCTCACGTACACAACCATACACAGTACGACACGTAGTGACATGTTTTTAATCTGTCTGTGATTTAAACATAAAATAAAATAGAATAATAAAAAAGAAACTAGAATAAAAATGGAATAGATTTTACCACATTTTATATACCACATTATTTTAATGTGTGAAACCGTATCAAAGGCTGCACTCAAATCTAACAGGACAAGATTTCAGCATCAGCAGCCATCAGGAGATCATTAGTGACCTTCACTAAAGCAGTTACCATACTGTGTTTAGTACAGAACCCAAACTGAAAGGATTCTAATAGATTGTCACTAAGTTTAGCATGAACCTGTGTGATAACGTTCATGTCTGATTAGAAAGTGTTCATTTAGCTGAAAAGTGCTCCCTTTAATGCTAATCTATAACACTACATGATAAGATTTTAGCTAATGTCAGTCTGATTCCTAAACAGAATTCTCTGTAGTTACTTCTGGTCAGATTATAACCAAGTGGCTCATGTTGTGGAAGCGTTGAGAGAATCACAGACAAGAGTAAAAAGGTTCACAATTTACTTGTACTGCTGTACAACAGGACCCAACACTCCACATGAAGCATGAGAGAGGAAGGACCCTGATCATTGTTACACTGAGTTTTTATAAACATGATTCAAACACAGAAACTGAAGAAAGGAAAACATTGTCAATCATCAGCTACATTACAACACATGATCATGTCCTGATCAGTAGAACATTACCAAGATCTGCCTAAGCTGATTCTGAGCCTTCAGTCTCGCCATCTGTCTCCATCTCATTCTGACCCTCTAATATTTTACACAAACAACCTCATCATCTTTCATTTCTTCAATGGTTCTGATGGTCTGAGCGGCTGCAGATATAACAGGCTGCTGAGCTGCGACTTAACATTAAGTAGTCTAACATTTCTTACATTTCAATACAGTGAGGATAAGATAGAGGTGATGTGTTCATATCTTCTGGTTCTAGTTAGGACTCTAGCTGCTGTGTTCTGGACTAACTGGAGCTTGTTTCTGCTCCTACTGAACATCCAGACAGTAAAGTATTACAATAATCCAACCTAGAGGTAACAAACACATGACCTAGTGTTTCTGTATCATGTCATGACATCATATCTCTGATCTTAGTAATATTACTGAGATGAAAGAAGGCTAACATTGTGGTATTATTTATGTGAGCTTCAGATGAGAGACCGGTATCAATAATCACACCGAGGTCTTTTACTGCTGCACATGATGTAATAGAAAGACCATCCAGAGTTACTCTGTAATCAGAAAGCTTACTTCTGCCTGTCTGTGGTCCTGGTACAAGATCTTCTGTGTGTCAGAGTTAAACAGGAGGAAGTTAGTAAGTGTCCACTGTCTGATGTCCTTCATACAATCTTCAGTCTTATTAAACTGGTATAGATTAATACCATGATTATTTATTATTAATAATTGTACCAAGAGATAGTGTTGTTCTGTTATACTTAAATAAACCATAAAGTAATAGAGAACAGATTTACTAGTAATAATATGTTAAAAGTGTTGTTTTAAAGTGAATTTGTTCCTATAATAATTAGTCCAGTATCGATCATTTGTTAAGGTCACATTACTTCTGGAATTTCTGGCCATAGTCCGCTGCTCATGACCTATAAATAAGAAGTAAAAGGAAACAAGTTTCAAGAGCACATGGTTTTACTGTCTGAGTGATCACTATTTCACTAGTTTCATTACATACATCATACACCTTTGGTCATTTGGTCATTTTCCTCTTCTATGATGTTGAATTATTGTTTAAATGTCAGTGTTACATTCTGTAATGTTTAATGTGAGATCTTTGTCTTTTTCAATACAAGACAATCCCATATTATACAGGACAGGGACAACCCTACACTAGATACTAGTTAGTTAGCTGTAGTTAAACACTAACTTTACCCATTTTAATGTCCTCAACATGTAGATGTGGACTGCAGTGTCACTTTAACCATATTGTCTAACTGCTGTTTGTACTTTCAGTATTTATAACAATGAGAAGGTTCAGTGAAAGCTTTGAGGACGAGTTTGATCATTTGTGTGAGTTCATTATGTTTTATTTTATTCCCTTTAGTATCAGCTGTGATTCACTTGGAGTAAAAAGTTGGTCATCTCTGGTCTCGGCGCTCAGATCAGAAACCTCCAAACTGAGAGAACTTCATCTGACTGTGGAAACACTGGATCTGTCTGGGAATAAACTAGGAGACTCAGGAGTGAAGATTCTCTGTGCTGGACTGGAGAATCCTCACTGTAAAGTGGAGACACTGGGGTAAGATCATCTCTCTGAGACTCACAATAACTCACTAAAAGCAGCAGTTATATACAGTGTTGTTTTTCACCTGAAATGTTCTGTAACACTACAACATTCACAACAAATACATTAGTCATTAAGTGATGAGTTTTCTCACTTAGGAATTAAATAAATAAATGAGAAAATAAGAGAAAAAATCTAAAAATTAAAAAAAATAATTATTTTTAAATCTATCAAAACTTTTGCAGCACAAATAAACTTAATATCAATAATAATAATATAATAAAATATGACTGGTGCAGCCCCAGGGTCCTGGTCCCACCCATGTGGAGTCCTGGCCCACCTACATTAACTCTGTTATAATGTTAGAATTATTAATAAACCCCAGTTGTCACTCACTAGGAGCTGCTGCTTTAAGAAGCTTCATTGAGTGACGTTGCTCAGTAACATTTCTGTGTGGTGTTTAGTCGTGTAACAGACTAGTTTAATAAAGACTTTATCTTCTCTGAAACAGACACCACACTGTGTCTTTACCCCTGAAACTCCTACACTGTAATCAGAGGATATAATAAGATGAAATGTGTTTCAGTTTGTGTTTACACTGGAGAACAGTGTCAGAGTGGAGATTGGACTCATCTGAGAGCTGAAGAACAGAACTGCAGTTGGTTTAGGAGTACATGGGGCAACACCGTCATTTTAACTCCAATTAAAACACTCAATGAATTTATTTCATATTATATGATGTGGTGGTTCATTCTGACTATTCTGTTAAAATCATCACTTAAATAAAATTATATTAAATATCACCAAATTAAATAATAATCAGACAAATATAATGAATCTCCTCATAGACTGAAAATAAATCTCATCTAAAATAATTTGTGATTTCTGTTATATTAATACAATAATTTATCTAATATCATTAGTTAGATCATTAGTTTCCTTCATGATTTAACATCATAGCCTAAAAGTTTTAATAAAAAAAAGCTTGTGTTTGATCTGATAGACTTTAAATATCATGGAGACCATGTTAAGTGTCCATACACACTAATGTGTAGACTGACACAATCCTATTGAATGGTGAAGCTGTGTCTGTGTGTCTGTATGGGGTCAGAATTGTTTCATTATTCTGAATAAATACACTATGATCCACAAATAAATATAAAGAGTTTCACAAATATTTTTACAAATTTCACAAAAAGAAATTAAATTCACAAATAAATAAAATGGGATTTACAAATAAAAAAAATATTTATAAATTGTATTTATTTGCGAATTGCTTCCTGCTCATTAGTGAATCGCGTTCTGTGCATTTGTGGATTTGAAACATTTCTAACGTCAAGACGTGCACAAGAATCCACAAATAAGTGACTCCGCCCACCGTCTACTCCAGCCAATCGGACAACTGTCTCATGGCGCTGACCAATCGTGGCACGGTCTACCTCAAACCAATCACGTTCTGATTTACTCGCACTATCACAGTGTGAAAATACGCTAAAAAACACACTACAAAATACGATAAAAAAACAAACAAATAAAAAACATTAGTCGCAGATTCGAGCCCAATCTGGTAACCCTGTATGGACTGTAGCAGCACTAAGGGTTAGTTCAGTTCTGCTTTCTTTGGAAACGATTTCAGCATCATCAATGGGTCCAGGGGTAGTGTGAAGAGCGAGTAAATCAGAACGTGATTGGCTGGAGTAGACGGTGGGCGGAGTCACCTATTTGTGGATTCTTGTGCACTACTTGGCGTTAGAAATGTTTCAAATCCACAAATGCACAGAACGCAATTCACAAATGCGTGCAGTGATTCACAAATGCACAGAACGCAAATAAATACAATTTATAAATATTTTTTTTATTTGCAAATCCCATTTTATTTATTTGTGAATTTCATTTCTTTTTGTGAAATTTGTAAAAATATTTGTGAAACTCTTTATATTTATTTGTGGATCATAGTGTATTTATTCAGAATATTGAAACAATGTTGTATGTGTGTCTGTCTGTGTGTGTGTGTGTGTGTCTGTCTGTCTGTGTGTGTGTATCTGTCTGTGTCTGTGTGTGTGTGTGTCTGTCTGTGTGTATGTGTCTGTGTGTCTTTGTGTGTGTGGTGTGTGTGTTGTGTGTGTAGTTTTCTTACAAAAATACTAGTTGTGGATTTAAGGTTGTTTAGCTAAAACAGTTTACATGTGTAATTGTAGTAAAGATCTTTACATTGAAATAAAATGTAAAACTGAAATAATAAAATGATCTGTAGCACAAAGTTACATTCATGTTTCTTACATTATATAATGAAAAATAAATAAATAAATAAATAAATAAATAAATAAGGGCTTTTTGGTTTTTTTGGGGGGAAAAATAGATTCAAGTGATTGAAATGTCCCTGTGTACAACCAGTGAAGAGTGTGTCATTGTGTCTCTATACAGGTTGTATAGTTGTGATGTCTCAGATGAAGGCTGTGCTGCTCTGACTTCAGCTCTGAGATCAAACCCCTCACACCTGAGATACCTGAATCTGTCTGATAATAAACTAGGAGACTCAGGAGTGAAGAGTCTCTCTGCTGTACTGGAGAATCCTCACTGTAAACTGGAGTCACTGGGGTAAGATCATCTCTGTGCAGTGGCAGAACTAGAGTTTTATACAGGGGGGGCCAGGGGCATCTTTAGGGGTCCCACAGACTGTGACACAAATTACCCTAACAGGGAGCATGTATGAATCCCATAATTGCTCATTAGAGGTAGAATATATCTCTCATAATCTATTTTATAATTTATAATGTATTATGTTATAATTTTATCTTGTGTATGTCACACACACTTTCATAAATAGGCCTATATAATCAGGTAGTGCTGAAAATGTCCAAATATTTTCAGATAATAAAGATTAAGCACCAAGGAGATAAGAAAACATTTGTGTAACATGAATAACACATTTTATTTAAATATACACATTTACAAAGTATATACAAAAATATTAAACATACAATCAAAAATTGCAGAAATTTACCAAAAAACGTTGGTAATTTTTGGTGCCTATCAATTTTACAAACAGGTAAATACAGATCCCAGTTAGAGTTAAAACAGCATAATTCTGTGGTTCTTGTGAGAATGTGCGAAATGTTTCACAAACTCATCCATGTTGAGAGAGCGAGATCATTGTTGTCCTAAGGTGAGTTTTAATCAGGTTTAAAGCTGAGAAGCTTCTCTCACAAGAAGCACTGCTCACTGGTGTGACAACAGAAATCTTACAAAGCCGAAATAGCTCATGGAAGTTCTCTTTATAAGGTTCTAGGAACACAACAAATTCAAGGAGATTAGATGGTCTGTCCCTTCCACTTTTTTCTCTCCTATCAAAAAGTCGCTTAATTTGATGATCCTCGTGTTTAAGGTCCTCTAAATTTGACTCAAAGCTCTGAGTAAAGGCAAACAAAGGCTCCTCGTTTATTTAAGAATGTCTTACTCTTTGGGTGGAGAGACTGAAGGCCTTGCATTATCTCACAGTTCTTCTCTGAAAAACACCACTGCAGCTCAGCTGTGAAACTGTCAAGCCCTTGACAAAAGACAGCTCTTTTGAAGCTCTCACCATCACTATGGTCACTGTTTCTCTGTCCTACAGAGCTCATCATCAATGAATCATGAAATCTTAAGCTTGTTTTAAGTTGTCTTTTACACACTGTCTGTATGCTTATTTTGCCGTGTTCTGCAATCTCTTCCTGCTGCATCTAAGCTTTCAGCTGACTGAAAGTGTAAAAAACTTTCGTTGAAAGCCCCATTGTAATAGTTGACTAAATACAACTGATGGCCCCATTGTAATAGACTAAAGACAACTGTTCTTTTTTCTTCAGATCTTTAGTTTCATCTACAGTTACACTAAAAACTTCACTATCTTTTACTTCTCTTATTATTTCATTTCGTACCATTTCAGCTAAGACCTCAAGAAATTCATTCTGGATTTGGTGGCTTGTATACTTTGCATTACCAAATGCATTCATCCTATTATCTATGACAGGGTCATGTTTTGCTCTATCATCATAGATTGCCAAAAAAATTGCCCTTGTTTTGAGAGTCATCAGACTCTCTATGACCTCTCTGTGCTATATTTAGGGTGGCAGTTAATTAGCACAGTTTTCCTCCACTTTCTTTTTACGGTCCTGATTTATGACATCTAGCATTGATGAGTTGCTGTCAATAGACTTTTTATACTGATTCCAAGCATTGATGTGATGCTCTGCATTTGAATGGAGCTTAAACCCAGAATCTTTAAACAGTGCCTTTTTGCAAAACCTGATTGTAATGTAAAGGCAGATTCAGGTGCATTTGGCAAAGAAAAATGCAGACAGGCGAAACAATAAGTTTAGTCTTGACTTACAGAATATTCAAGCCATAAATTGTCCTTATACCAGGAGCTGTTAAAAGCCCTTTTCTTTGTACCATGCTGAGTTCTGGGAAATGTTTTCAAACACGACTGTACAGGACCCTCATCTCTGGATCTAGAAATATCTGAAATACACATGTTAAACATTGGGTCGTCTCTATGGAAAATAAGTGGGATCCACAATATTACTAACAGCTGCTTACTAGTGTATTAGTTAAAGTAGATTCCTGGCCTACCATTGGGTCCTTCAGGAACAGCATATCTGGTGCTTGATGTGGATGGTTGGGGCTCTATTACAGCTCCTAGCAGCTCTGGCTCACTGTCCTGCTCAGAGTCAGAATTGTCTGTGTCAATCTTTAATACACCTATTACAATAACACAAGAACCATTAGTGTATAATCACAATAAAAATGCCACAGTGATATAAATCAACACCTAATTACAATTTTTTGTAAAGCCTAAACTGATTAAACCATCTATAAATATAGCTGCAAGCAGCAATACCGGGGTCAAACCGATCAGATGCGCTCAGAACATGTCGCTGTTGAACCATACCAAGTTTAGTAGCGATATGGCATTGTTTTTAAAATCTCGTGGCCACTAGGTGGCGCTGTCACAAAACGTTGCATGCACCCTCAGGTCATGACTATAATGACATGTACCAAGTTTCATGTCAACACGCATAAGTTTTGCGAACATACAGCCTCACGTCTGTTTTGGTGTGCTCGCCACCATGTATGTTGCCACGGTTTGGTATCGTTTGACTCAGCATGCCTCAAGGAGTCTAACAACACCTCCTTCATGATTTTAGACTCACATTTGCAGTAGTTATAAGCAAAAATAGCTGTTTTTAAAATAGCTGCTCGCCACCATGTATGTTGCCACGGTATACGAGAAGGCATTGGTCTATCAAAAAGCATTTGATAACTTTTTGTCTCAGGTGTCTCTAGATGCTACTTACCAAAGGACATGCAAATGGGACAATCGGTCTAGGAGGAGTTTGAAAAAGTAGGTTTTATGGAAAATTCAAAATGGCGGAAAGATATTCATGACAGAAACGACATCATATGGTGCATTTAAATCGGCATGAGCAAAGGATCCAAAATATGCAAGAATTTTGTCTCTGGGCCTTACGTGTCAGCAGTTATGAACATAAACATAATTGGATTTTGGACTGTTGGTGGCGCTAGAGGGTTTGAGCTAGACACACCAAAGTTGCTATCGTAACTTAAAAGACTGGCTTCTACATGTGTGCCAAATTACATAACTTTCCTATGTACGGTTCTATGGGCTGCCATTGACTTCATTGGAAGAAGAAGAATAAGAAAACCGACAATAACAATAGGTGTCGTCGCCCCTTCGGGGCTTGACCCCTAACAAGCTAAACTTAAATACTGAACTGGACATGTGACTAACTGACTGACTGCCTGGTGGGTTCTCAAACCTGTTGGTGGTTCTTGTGACGTCTGACTACTAGCATCAGGCAGGAAGCTGCTCCAGGGTACTCTGGTGATTCAGGGGCTGGGGGCTGTTTGAACCTGATCTGTATGTGTTTGCTTCTTTAAAAATAGTCTGATATCTCTGCCTTTCTTTTCTTTTTTTTATTGACCCTATGTAAAAATATTACACATGGATATAATACATTTAAGCATCAAATACAGATTTTTTTTTTTAATTCAAACTCAACGTTAACTACAAATCTCACTATAATAATTGCTCTTTAAAATCAACTGTCAGCATAAATGACTACTTTAATCACCTTTATGATGGCTTACAGACTGTCTGCAATTGCAGCAATCTTTTGAGTATGTAGCACCCCGAACGCCCAGGGAACTTAGGTGCATACAAAGAAAATCCACCACAGTAAGCACAGGATAATAGAAAGCACATTAAACTTTATTTAACAAAGCATTAAAATAATTTGGGTCATTCACCCTGACCGGACACAGCCCACCAGAGCAGCCTCCTTCAGATGGTATACTCAGCAGACAAAAGATAATGGAGCTTCCTACAGGGAAGAGTAGTTTCACTGCAAACTGTATGAGCACAGCAATCTCCACCCCATAAACCCACCACAAATCATTAATAATACACCCTCAATATCAATACATCACACAACTAAGCACACAAAACCTGTTGGGGCTCTATCAATCCCTGTCTCTGATTCCCTACAAAGTGGTGGGAAACTACCTAAGGGGTATACCCAAAGGGTACAGGAAAACACAGAAAATCAAATGTACTTAAAAAGAAAAGGGAAAAATAAAGACAAAATCCCCTAGCCAACCATTAAACCAAATTACACAAACCTAATAATTCAAAAAGAAACAAAACACCAGCTGGCTAGGGAATTAAAATACATTCACAACAGGGAGCAGTCAGTTTTACAAAAAAGAAAACCCAAAAGAGAACATCGACTAGTCACTACATCCAACAACCAATAACGAAATAGGTTATTTAATTATTACCAGTCACACTCAAACAAACTAAATAAGAAAATTAAACATACCTTAACGAAACGAAACCAACCAACCAACTGCACGGTCCCGAACATCAAGCACCCACATTCTAAATAAACAAGGGCGTCGATTTGGGTAAGGACGGTAGGGACATGTCCCTAACAATATCCAGGGAACACTCAATTGTCCCTAGCAATAATTCGACCAAGCCTATATACATTTATACATAACCACTGATGTCCGTCTGTGTCTTGTGCTTTTTTACTTATTTCATTTAACATTTATCCAGGAATCATTAAAGAAGTTGAAAAATATTTACAATGGCGTTTTGTAAAAAAAAATAGCGCAACTAGTGGAACACAAACGGTTAACAGATCTACCTCCTGCAATGAATCCCGCCTCTGTAACTCGCCTCTCTAAAATGATTGGCCTTTGCCTTTTTTGAGTCCTGCCTCTCTAACCCACGTCGCTGTTTGATTGGCTTTGTTTTTCTCGCTAATGTGTTGAGGTCGACTGCGGCTATATTCCGTTGTATGAAGCAATATGCAACGTGATTATGCAGCTACCGGAATGTGAGCAAGAAAGTATTCTAATAACAATAGTTTTATGCACAAAATACGGGGAATGTTGTCCCCACCAATGTCAAATAAATTATGTCCCCACCAATGTCAAAATCAAACTTACGCCATTGTAAATAAATTAAATAATTTTCATACATCACTCACACCCAAACACACAAACAAAACAAAGCAAAACATACCTTGGCAAAGCAAATCCACAATGATCCTGAGTTTCAAACTATCACATGCTAAAAACAGAATAAAATACTTATACCGGAGAAAATACAACGGGACTCATGGTCCCACACAGCTACAAGCCGAGCAACGGGCAATTGCTAACAGGACCCCAGCCGCCCTTCGCTTTCACCTGTCCTTTAAATAAGTGCGGCTTATTAGCAATCTGTAATGGGGTTAGAGACCCCGCCCCTCTTTGTTACCTTGCTACAAGTAACATTACCAGATACATAGTTTAATAACATTAAACACTGACACTGTAAAACTAGTTACCTCATATTAGCTAAACAGTTAAAGACTTACACACAGACACTGCACTGTATACGTGTGTATCTAGCACAAATGTCAACATCATGTATATTATGGCTAAACTGGGGAACGAACCGATCTCTCTTGTCTGATTAATCTGTTAATAGCGTCTAACATCAATTTATATAGCGACGTAACTTTTGAAATATTTTTCTGGAAAACTAAATCCTGATGTTTAATCTCATAACTTACCAAAATTTGTTGTTTTGGTATTAGACTGTTAAAGTATTCTTCTCTACCTCTCAACTCTTTCTTGTCATTGATTGATGGATAGCAAATAAAAATTCGGGATGGCACCTGGGGTGGCCAATCAGATGTCAGGGGTATTCAGTGCCACCCCAGACACCCCTCTGGCTCTGCCACTGTCTCTGTGAGAGTCACATTGTAACACTTTCCCTCTTAAAGTTATGCTGGGGTGCCAGACAGATAAGAGTTGATAAGATAACAGTGCACCAATTTCATCACACCACATAACACAATTAATTAGCAATAAACACCAGCATAAACAAAAATAAACAAAAATCCATTTTATCCGATTACTCCATTAATTATTCGATGAGATGTTCGGTAGAATACTCGATTACTAAAATATTCGATAGCTACAGCCCTACTTTATTCACCAGAAGGTGAACAGATAGTGAACGTCCTCACACTAAACCTCCACTAAATTCTCAGCTTTCTCTGTTTATATTTAACACTTTGCACTATTTTATTACACTTTATTAAGCATTTCTTACATTTTCTGTCATTTTGCACCTTAAATGTTAAGAGATAATAGTTAAGTGTTCATTGTGACTTTAGACGTTATAATTATTGGAGGTTTCCTAGTTGTTGACATTTCTGACTTAATAACTGAGGGGATTCTGATCACATGAAGGTTAAGTTTCAAATAAAAAGATTTAAATGTAATATATTTTTCTCCTGGTCCTTATTTTAAAGGGGTCATAAAAAAATCAATAATTATCTATATCGACCGATATGAAACACTGATATCGTGATACAGTTTTCAGCCAATATCGCCCAGCCCTACTAAATAGAGTAAATATCCATTCGCTGAGGTAACATCCTTTCCGTCGCAACAACACAATAAACACGGATTTCATAGAGGTGAGACTCCCAGTGAACTGCTCTAACCTTCGTTATCTCCGCCATTGCTCTTTTCAGTATCTCTAGCACCTACGTCATCGTGCATCCGGTGATTGCCCAAGCTGACCAACATAGACGCCATCATTGTTGTGGCCACTTTTACCAATAATTTGCATCCTTTTAAACTGCACCATATATTAGAACATAAACACAAATCTGCTTCAAAATACAATTTAATTAGTGCCGATGAAAGTGCTCTCTCACAACATGACCTGCTCCTCAGTAAGACACATTCTCTAATAGTGAGACTGAAGCAGAAGTTTTAAAGAGTTTTAATAGTTTAAAAACATCTCTGCTACAAAACTAAACTGATATAAATGTAAACCCATGGATGTCCATATTGTTTACAGAGTTAAACTGTTTCATGCCTTTCTGCAGTGTAATAGATGAACATTTATTGTGTTCTAGTCCAGTGGTCCCCAACCTTTTTTTTGCTGCGTACCGGTCAATGTTTGATCATTTTACCGCGGCCTGCTGGGGGTGGGGAGTGGTGGCTATACAATTCAATTAATGATTTTAATGTAATTGTATGTAAACATGCCTTTTTAACTCACTACAACGCTAAATCAATAAGAACCCTGAGCTTGTTTCTTTACAACGAGATGGTTCCATCTGGGGTAATAGGAGACAATGACACCCGAAGTGTGTTGCTTATGTCCAGTTTATTCCGTTGTTTTGTTTCAGTTGCCGTCACTGCAGAAATCCCTGCTTCACACAGATAGCATGTCGGACATGACGATAGGGATGTAAGTGCTGTGGTGACAATCTCAGGGTATTCCGCCATGACTTTAATCCAGAACACCGGCAGAGTTTCTAACTTCCTGACGTCTGTTTCGTGCTCATTTTTGCTAATTTGTGGGTTAAATTTGAGCAAACACAATATACACGTACACCAAGCACTGTTAAACATGAGAAGGTACCGGTGAACAGAGAGGAGCGATACACACCTTCTCTCTCCACCAAAGCTACAACACCGCAGCCGCTCAGCTCCAGACGTCACCTAAACCCGGCCCGATTATCATATTTTGCTCATCGGTATCGGTGCGGCTTTAGGTGACGTCTCTCAGCTCCCGGTTAACCTCTCGTCCATGGAAAGTCGCACAAACCCGAGAGAAATACACCACAGTAAATAAAATGGAAATAATTTAATGTTCCTTGGGCGGCCCGATACCATTTGGTCCACGGACCGGGGGTTGGGGACCACTGGTTTACAGAGTTAAAGTGTTTCATGCCTTTCTGCAGTGTAATAGATGAACATTTATTGTGTTCTAGTCTATTTGATGTGAGGAAACTTTCTCATTAGAAATCTTTATTTGTGGTTTGGTTCTGTTTCTGTCAAAATTATTTACTGAATATACAGTAATAATTTTTTATTAATTGTAATAAAGGGTTTTAAAAATCTGTTGATGAAGAGTGTGTCATTGTGTCTCTATACAGGTTGTGTAATTGTGGTGTCTCAGATGAAGGCTGTGCTGCTCTGTCTTCAGCTCTGAGATCAAACCCCTCACACCTGAGACACCTGGATCTGTCCTGTAATAAACTAGGAGACTCAGGAGTGAAGAGTCTCTCTGCTGTACTGGAGAATCCTCACTGTAAACTGGAGACACTGGGGTAAGATCATCTATTAAAACATTAATAATAAATCATGGTCTAATCTTCATCCAGGTCGTAATAATAGATAAACACATTGTGTATAAATAAAACACAGTCACAGTTGTTCTTGTCAATACTGAATAAACCATTTACACTTTCACTGTCTGGGGTTAAAAAATACACCAATGAACTAACAACTTCTCCAAACACTTGGAGAACACCTATGTGATTTAAACATAAAATAAAATAGAACAATAAAAAAGAAAATAGAATAAAAATAGAATAGATGTAACAAATAGAAATGTAAGGATCAGTTTAATGGAGTGTAAAAATAAATGTGAATATGGATCAGTGGCAGAACAATGTGACTGTTTTAATAAAGTTCAGATGTGTTAAATACTGCAATATATGAAATATGTTCTGTGTAAAATAAAATCTGGCTGATGTCTCAGTGTTGTGTATGAAAGTCCAGAAAAAGTCCAAGTTCTAGTCTTATGTGTTGTCCTGGTCTGTAAAGTGTGTGTTACTCAGTCACAATAATACACACTGTCTACAGTCAGGGTCGACACTCGAGCCCCAGTAAAATGTTCCTGATAAATCAGTGTCTGATGATGTAGATTACAGTAGATATGTCTGAAAATGACACACTTTGATGTTGGCTTTGACGGTAGACAAGTATTCGCAAAGGCCGGTGCTTTTTGGAGGCAAGTGGACAGAAAGATTGTGAAAACTACTAGACCGCTAGAGAGCCAATATTTTGGAGGCAAGCGGACATGAGCATGTGACGTGATCCAAATACATGTGAGGCACTTCCCCTCATTGGGCTGAGTGTTTTGATATATGACACGTCCATGGTGTGCTAATTTTTGATTTCACTTATTTTGGGGGCGGGGCTACACGTGACGTCACCAGAATACCCGGTGGGGTGCCAATACTTTTGGTGAAAAGTGGCTACTGAGGGTTTGGACATTTCATGTCAATACTGCAGTCATTATGGGATTCTACTTATTATAGTGGATAGAACACAGAACAGAAGCCGTGCCTGAGCTCTGCGCACACTGTGTGTGTGAGAGCTTAGAGGACTTACCCTTTCATGTCTATGGGATGTTCGATCGTCGACTACGGGAAAACCGAAAATTCCGTCGGAACCCCGAAATAAAAACTTCGTCCGGAGTAAGGTCCTAAAGAACCTGTCAGAGTTCGGTGTAAATCGCTCAAAAACTTGCCGAGTTATAAACCTCAAAAGTTTATAATGGAAGTTTATGGGGAAAAAAGGCCATTTTGAGATTCCATACCGGGAATGCCGGAATTCCGATCGCTTAGAAAAGTAGGAGCAACCAACTACAGACCAGGGTCTACGACATATCCGAATTTGGTGCATGTGACTCGAACGCTCTAGTCCGCATTTTTTTTTCGTAGATTTTTGGATAATAATAATAATAATAATAATAATAATAATCTTTTAACGGAGGCAAGTGGACATAAAACGTTTGAAATCTAGTGGGGTGCTAGGGTGCCAAAACATTTGGAGGCAAGTGGAGACGAGCATGTGACGTCATCCGAAAACCTGTGACGCAAGTCCCCTCCTTGGGCTGAGTGTTTTGATATGCCATATGTCTATGTTGTGCAAAGGATTTTTGTTTTCACGTGACGTCATCAGAACACCTGTCAGGAAGTTCCCCTCACTGTGCTGAGTGTTTTGATATGTCACATGTCCATGTTGTAAAAGGTTTTTTGATTTTGTATATATTGCAGGCGGGGCTGTGGCACAACCGAAAGGCCAGTCGGTACACCAATTTAAACTTTGTTCAGAGTATCACCCTAAAGGAGCTGGCCAAGTTTGGTGTAGAGAGTTCGAAAGCTTGCCGAGTTATAAACCTCCCAATTTTATAATGGGAGTCTATGGGGAAAAAGGCCATTTTGAGACCCGGTACCGGATCGCTTAGAAAAGTAAGAGCAACAAACTTCAGACCAGGGTCTACAACATATCCGAATTTGGTGCATGTGGCTCGAAAGTCCTAGGTTTGTCTAAGCTTAAATATGAAAACAGAATGTTGGCTTCTACAAAGCGACATAATAAAATGATCTGCAGCACAAAGTTATGTTCATGTTAATTGCATTATATGATGACAAACAAACAAACAAATGAATGAATGAATAATAAATAAAAAGAAATAAATAAAGGCTTTGTTGGAGTTTTTGCAATAAATAAATAAGTGTTTTCAGGTTTCTGTAAAATTCTTGTGGGCCTGTGATCAAAATGATTAAACACTAGAAACGTCCCTGTGTACAACCAGTGAAGAGTGTGTTATTGTGTCTCTATACAGGTTGTGTGAGTGTGGTGTCTCAGATGAAGGCTGTGCTGCTCTGACTTCAGCTCTGAGATCAAACCCCTCACACCTGAGAGAACTGAATCTGTCCTGTAATAAACTAGGAGACTCAGTAAAGAAGCTGCTGTCTGATCTTAAGGATGATGAACATTACAAACTACAGACAGTGAGGTGAGTAATGACCTGTTAATAAAAGTTTACCCTCATTATCATTACACATTGATACACATCACATTTCTCTTCAATAACTTTCACATTATCAGGTTAGAAAATGTCACTATATTCTGTTTAATCAGGATTTTTCTAACGATTCTCTTTAATGCTGTTTTGTGTTCAGTAAAGTGTGTTGATGTAAAATTCATGTGAAGGCAGAAAACAGGGATTCAGACAGTCTACAAAAAGTCACCAATGAGTTGATGAGAGTGATTGTTAATGAACATTGTGTCTTCTGTCATTCCTGTAAAATTCACCTGAGTTTGTTCTTAAAGTCTGCACTTAAATATAAATGTAGAACAAGATCTAAATGACACAGTAGTGTTTGTTATATAAAAAAGCTCCTGTGATTGGATAAGAGCAGTGATGTGATGGGTAAAGATCTGCTCATTATCCTGTTAGAACTTGTGGAAGTTCTCATTTGTTCTAGTTAAATGTTACAACACAGATGTTAGTAAGAATGAAGAAATGTTGAATGATTCATTATAAACAGGAGATGATGATGTTTCTGTTGGAGCAGAGATGATTACATGCTGTTGGTCATGAAGTACCACAGTCCACTTTGTGCTGATTAATTCACATCTTTTTCTTTCATATTCAGGTTCTAATGAATATCTGTGTGTGATGAAGACTCCAGTGTTCCTGCATTACCATGATGGAGAATAGAGAACATGTTTATTAACACATCACTCATTTAGTTCTAACACATTAAACACACACAGAGACGTGAGAAGTGTGTGTTCATCGTGTACAGTGAATCAGACTAAACACAATTCTACACTGAGTTTATAATGACCTCTGATCCCTGGATAAAATTCCCTGGACCTCAATCCCATAAAAACCTGAGGGATTATTTGTAACAGCAGGAGAAAATCCACATGAACTCGAGCTGAACTCTGTTCATTTTACTGTTTGTGTGATTTATTATTTGTTTATTATTGTAATATGATTTACACTTTTTACACATGTACACTTATAGCTTATATTACTGGATACATAGGTCACTAACAGGTGGACCACGGTCCGTGTCCAGACCCAGAAGCTGTCCAATCCGGACTCGGACCTACAGCCAAAACAAAATGCAAAAATGTTATGCTTTAAAACTTGACGCTTTTATTTAACCTGCACAATCTTTACAATAGTGGTAGTGGAAATGCACCGACCAATTGCATGCAAGTCTGTGCATTACTGCGACTCAACAGCGCAAGACAGGTGAGAGAGAATTAGAGTAAAGTTACACATGAAAGTAAGAAAACAAAGGGAGAGAAACAGACGAGTGAGACGGAGAAAGAGAGAAACAGACGATTGAGACGGAGAAAGGGAGAGAAACAGGCGAGTGAGACGGAGAAAGGGAGAGAAACAGACGAGTGAGACGGAGAAAGGGAGAGAAACAGACGAGTGAGACGGAGAAAGAGAGAGAAACAGACGAGTGAGACTCTGTTCACACTAAACCAGTGTATCTCATATGTACAGAAACTGGGGCACTTATTAAAAGTGACAATGTGAAATGCCTTTATGAGACAAAACATAAAGGTTTTGAACAAACATGTCCACTCAAATCTGAAGACAGCGTCCCTGAGACAGCTTTCCCAGGTCTGAGGACAGTAGCCCTATACATTATGATCATGTTTGGCTCTACATACAACTGTGAGGCAGCTTTCTCTACAATGAACATAATCCAATCTAAATATGGTTCCAAGGTCACTAATGTGCACATCCACATGTGTATGAGAGCGGCCCTGACTCCATTCAAGCCCAGGTTTAACCCTAACACTAACCCAAGCCCAGGTTTAACCCTAACTCTAACCCAAGCCCAGGTTTAACCCTAACCCAAGCCCAGGTTTAACCCTAACCCAGGTTTAACACTAGCCCAAGCCCAGGTTAACCCTAACCCTAACCCAAGCCCAGGTTTAACCCTAACCCAGGTTTAACACTAGCCCAAGCCCAGGTTAACCCTAACCCTAACCCAAGCCCAGGTTTAACCCTAACCCAAGCCCAGGTTTAACCCTAATCTTAACCCTAACCCAAGCTAGAGCTCAGTTCTCTCACTGAGATATAAAAGGGAAAGTTCAGCACTTTATTTAAACATACACAATTTTCACATTTTATTTATTTTCTCTTATTTTGAAACATAGCCCTACTTTTATTTATTTATGAGAGAACGTTATACATATCTACAATCATACATATGTTCAGTTCTATGTTACGTGACAATAAATATTGTCAAAAAGTTTGAATTGTACTGAATTTATTTGATTTAACAGTCAGGTATTGATTGCTATCAGATGTTGATACAACTACTAGGCTACTTAAATATATATCACACTAATATTATGATCTTCCAGACCTTTGCTTCAAGAAATTTTCTCTTACCTCTTTAAATTTTAGTTGAATACCT